>NC_134920.1:9393939-9696969 GCF_051014615.1 Bombus vancouverensis nearcticus
GAAAAAAAAAATTAAAAAAAATTTTTATTCTATTTTTTCGACTGTATAATATAATATACAGGGAATAAAAATTTTTTTTAATTTTTTTTTCTTTAAATTTTTCCATCGAGACAACGATCTACAGTGAGATCCGTTATAACGAGACGCGATAAAGTGTACGCGTACCGGGCGAAAATTCAAAGTCGATTTTCTCGAAAACAAAGCCTCAAACGAAAAATTTTTATTCTATATTTTCGACTTCTTTTTTCGCGTAGAATCACCCCCTTTCCGCTTGTACCACCAGTTACCAACCAGCCTGTATATGTTTGCGTATTATTTGCATGCTGTATTTTTGCATTTCTAAACTCTGTTATATCTAGCTATCGTTAAACACTTAATGCTATGCGAATCGTTCAGAATAAAATTACAGCAGTTAATCATTGAAAAGTAGAGATTAGCGACTACGTTACGAGCATTAGTTGTTTCGAAGTTCACTTCGCGACTTATCGTTGTTCGACGTTGGAGTTGATTGGTTTAGCTTCTCTAGGGATTCGCGTAACAAATCCGCCAGAAAAGCGAAGACATAGGAAGACATAGGTTGATGGTAAAACGCAGTAAAATACGGAATTCCACAGAGACACAGAATTAGTGACTGCATTGTCCAATGATTTCGAAATCAATCCCTTAACGTGTGTTCGGCCGAGAGACCTTTAAGAAGACCTCGAGGTGAAATATGTTCGTGCCTCTACGTTGCTTGTTCTCACCTGTAACGCCTCGTTACTCCCACGCGGATGTCTCTCTCACGGAGTACCTGAATTACCTGCATCCTTGTTCCTAAACGCAGCTCGCTGCAAGAAACAACTCGGATACGTAAACCAGGATACGTGTCGTTTCTCGCCTTTATTCGCGATTATATTCGAAGATCTAATTTTCTATCGAAGAAACCATCGGTTCAAAAAATTATGAAGCTTTGGCAATATGCACAGGATATTGCATTACTTCTTTTTTCTTTTTTTTTTTCTGTTTAAATTCACCGTGAAAGGGAGAAATCGACATCTGAAAATCCGACTGTTTTACGATATCGCGTCACAACTCGGGAATCCCAAGAGATAGGAAAAAATGTTTCGGACAAAATTTACTCACGTTAATTAGGACTCTCATTTGGAGAACGATTTATCAACGTTATAGCGAGTTATAACGCAAGATCCAAAGCAATTGGATATTCACGTGTCGATTTCAAGCCTTTAAAATAAATTCGTGCGGCGAAAAGAGATTGCGTAATACCTGTACGTGTCTGCAAAATTTTACAATTTCCAGGATTTGGGGATCTTTATCTGTATAAGTATTAGAAGAAGAAGGGCAATTAGAAATTTTGTAGAAAATTCTTCTCTAATTTTCATCTTCTCATACTTATCGCGCATTCGAAATACTTTGAACCTTGCAGGAACGGTTATTCGTTTTTTAATACTTCATAATAACAAACGAACGTTTCACTATCGTTTTCGATTGTATTAAACGATCGGCTAATACGTCGTAGACAATTTTTCTACTAAAACCAGTTGACTTGGTCGTTCTATTATTGTGCTGTGTTTTCACATCGTATACCGTAAGACACCACGAGAAAACGTATATTTAGACGGGATTCGCGTTATCACGATCTCATAAGATCTTTGCCAGATAACAATCGTGAGGTAGCAGAATGAAACATGGATTCTTCTCGTTTTACACAGGTCGGGGCGATTTCGTCGGAGGCATAGACAATGAGGCCCTGGACTTCTCGCAGTTGGAAGATTTCATCAACAGCGACAGCGAACAACCCGCCACGTAAGTGATATTTATCCTTCTACGTATTTATCTCTGATATAATTTTTTATATCTTCTAATTATTTTTTACAATTATTTTCTATCTTATATTCATCCAGAGCAATAGAAATTTTTTATTTAAAAGATTGCTTAATTTTCGGTTGTTAGAAGTTAATCATTTGATTAACTAGTTCGAAGGATATCTCGTGTTTTGTAGCGGATTTTTCAAATATTTGGAAACGTACGCTGACTGAAACGATAAACAGCTAAAAGATTGCGAATCGAATTCGTTTTTAACGAATCGATAAACAAGCTTTTCACGCCGACGCGACGCGTTAATTGTTTCGATGTTGCAATTAACAGAAGCTGAGTTTTCTGCTTAGCTAAGATTCCTTTCCACGTTTGTTACACGATGAAAATGTCGCACTTTGATCAGACAACGCGTGATTTTAAGTTGTCTTTCTCTCTTTTTTTTTTTTCTTTGTTTTAACGACAACGACGTTTGACTTGAACTGGAAGCCATCGTTAACGCCTACATCACAGAGACACGTGTTCGTGTGTAACAACGTTGAGCAAACAGAATCTCCATTGCCATGATTCGTCAGTGTGTTCTACTTATCAATCTCTTTGCATCGACTTTCATGAATTCTTCGATAAGAACGAAAATTTGTTTGTACATTTGTTTGTCAATTTTTCAAATATTTACAACTTTTACAATATACTGCAACTAGATATACATTTTCTAAAATATTGAAATCACTGACTTACATACGTAAGTGTTGGTGCAAAGTAAAATTTTTCATGAAGAAAGTGGCTCGCAAAAGTATTCGTACCTTTGTCACGGCAAGCTTTTATTATTTATATCGCACCTGTTGTATTAAACGTTTTGAAATTTTATTAACACTGTAATCTGACGCGACTGACATTATCATATCGCAGGATATTTATATAACAGCGGCAGGATGTTCGTTGTAAAGTTATATTTAGTAAAAAATTAGATACACGGTATGGATAGTTACTTTAAACATATGAAAAATATTACAAAAGTACCGACACTTATTAACATTGTGGATGATTACACGTTTAAGTGGTTTTGCTGTCTCCGCAAAGTACATACTTGTAACTTCTGTATATATTTCCAGAAGCGTTAAAATTTTTCCAACATGATCATGACAGTTGGGTGTCATTACACACACGTAATATATCCATGAAAAGTGTACGAGCGCTTCCGTCAGTCACTGCAATAAGAAATCTCCTACTATTTGCGTTTGCAAATTATTACGTAAAACAAATCCAATAATTCGTAGAAAATATTAGATTGCCCGAAAAGTGTCTTTCTATTACAGACACGTCTTTTACGACGATGCATCATTATACAATCATGAAACCTAATCTGTCGAACGTTGCGATCTTTATTTTGATAGAACAACAATTTCGATAAAATAATATAAAACGAAAAATATCGTGCATCCATTATTTCCTTATAAAACTTTATAAGAAACTTTTCGGACCACCTAATACCGTAACTATACGTACATACTTTACGCTCGAATACCAAGAAAATTATAAAATAACGTGGAAGTTGTAAAATAATTACTAGAAAAATGTAAAAGGATCTACAGCAAGTTACTTCTCGAAATTATTGCATACGTACAACAATATACTTGGTAACTCGAAAATACTCGATCACCGAATACCCATCTGTAAATTGCTCACGATTTACGTATTTATCAACGTTCCCCTGCTCGCCGTATTCACAGCTTACAAACGCCACACGCAAATTGACACTTTCATCCGGTGCATCTGAAAACATTCGATAAAAACAGATAATGGAAAACTTATGGCCGACAGTGTACACGTCTGCATAAAACGCGTGCAGAAGAAAAAGGATGGTGCACGCGTGTGATAGACACGAACGTACGAACAGTCGTCGAGTACAGTCGTCGAACACAATAATCGTGTATGTATAGGAGCGTGCACGCGTGTAGAAAAAGCAGACAGATATCGCGTGGTAGCGACCGCAGAGGTGTAATGATATAATGACAGAGACAGGCTGGACGGAATTGATGGAATCAGTGCTTGCCGTGTTAGGCCTGGTAATCCAACCTAACGCACTCGTCCCATTAAAGGCCCCGCGCTGATCTCAGAAACAGATTTCATTCACGGATCAACCGAATGGAAGCTCTTCACCCTTGATCCCTGTTGCGCCGCGGGTCAATGGGATTAAAACCGCTGGAAATTGTCTATTATAGCTTCCATTCCGTGTTTCATATGCGATTCTGTGCGACTTTCGATGGTGCGGTTGTCTCGAAATAAATTTCGTTTGGCAAAATCAAGATTCATTTGGCAATCGAGGTAAGGTCGGTTGGGACTACGATAGCTAGAAAAATGCTCCATCGTAGCTTTCGTTCGGTGTTTCGTATATTTTTGGGGGGGAAATTTCGAAAGTTTCGAGTCTTGGAAAATAAAGGTTGTTTGGGAAAATGAAACTTGAAGCGTGATCTCTGTTGCGTCGAGGGTCGATCGAAACAGCTGGCAATTGTCTAACGTAGATGATTCCGGAGGAAATTTCGAACATTTGTCGCTTTGGAAATTTAGAGAGACAGCAAATTGCGAATCAAGTGACTGGTCGAAAAGGAATTTTGTTTGAGAAAATTAATCGAATGTCAACTGTTTAAGAGCGATCCCTGTCGTGTCAAGAGTCAATAGAGTTAAAACAGCTAGAAATCGTCCAACGTAGGTCCTACGTTGCGTGCATGATTCTGTAGAAAGTTGAAGAAGTTGAAGGATTTGTGTAGGACTCTAAGACGCTTGGTAACAGGCTATCGAGTACAATTTTTATGAGCTTCTATTGCAGACGTAAAATTTGGATTAAATTGAGAATCTGAAGAGCGAGGAATTAAGGATCGAACGAATTAAGAAAAGACGTTAGATTTAGCTTTGGTAAACGATGTTATAATATCAACGTCACGATACTGTTTACTGATCGCCACGAACGGGAGATAAAATTCTTTCCAATAAACTGTTAGTAAGGAATGCATAAAAAAGGAGAACGTAATTGTTCTTGAGCCAAGAAGAAAATATTCAATGGTAATTGGTACAAGTTTCAAGGATTCGTGGATCTGAAATCGCGACAGGATAATTGCATAATTACGAGGAGCAACATAATCGTATCTATTATTCAATGTAAATCCTTGTTTAGATCGTGTCAGGGAAACGGAATTCGTAGAAAAATCTCGAACGGAAAATCCGAAAATCCAGTTTTCTCTCGACAGCAGACAAACGTTAATATCGATAAGAATACATTGAAACATCGAGTAATTTGTTATTATCATTCGTTTATCGATGATAATTATTGCAGCCGTCGATATCGATCGATTCGTTAAGTTCCAACCATTCTTTTCGAGCAGAGTATCCGCTTCGTATATCGAGCCTTAACATAGGAAAACAATTTACTTGAAATAAACCTATAATTAATAAGACAAGAGTATGATTGGATAATGACCTATAGCGCATAATTCATTTCCTTAGACGATACGTTGGAAGATGTAAACGTCCGATAAATTCCTGCGATCCTTCCATCATAGGACCTCTGTTAATCCACAGCAATATAAAATAAAAGAAAAACTTCTACGCTTCTAAATTTGTGAACTCTTGTACGAAACAGGCGACTATTCCGGTATTCTGATACCTCATAAAAATCGTAGCTTATGATATCTCATTTTATTAGCACGGAATATCTCGCAATTTTCAGTCGTACGATCAAATTCTCATCCCATTGTGTACCATATTTTTACGCTGCAATTACACGACTAATTATTTCATGGTAGATATTTCGCTGATACATTGGCGCATAATGAGAACGGGGGTGGAACGACGACACACGGTGGTCGTGTGGAGGCGGCAACCGCTCAACAACCACCGTCTCGATTACCATCGCCGATTACCCAAAGTCATCCGGCCTCGAGTACGTGCACATCCGGTACCACCACTGTACCAAATGGCGCCGCTTACAAGGATCCGCAATCGTACGTTCACCCGTAAGTCGAGTTCGCCTAAGGCGAGGGCTAGAATGTCAACCTCGTGGATTAAGCAATTCGAAACCATTCACGGTTTAAATCCTTATAAATTGATACTCTCTGAGAGCCATTTTTCTGTGCGTGTAAATAATCTAACGGTCGCCATGCAGGTAGAATCTCTTTTTTTTTCCTTTTTTTTAATGAATATTTACGCTGGTTCTTTTCTTTTTTAATTTTATTTAAAACTACAGGCAACTTAACGCGATAGAAATCGGAAACGGTTATGTCACTTTGTAACGGTAACATAGAGAAGAGGCTATTAAGGAAATTAGAAATTTTGCGATAAATAAATCATTCGTACTGACGTTCTAACATTGATTCATACTCACGATTGGTAGGATGAAATTAGTAGGAGAATTATTCAGAAGTTTGAAACGCTTTAGTTGGCTGTTTTGTTGTAGACATGCTTTGCCAGAAAGCCCACCGGACAGTGGCAGCGAACCACCGTATTCTCCGCCAGGTCACAACGACACACAACATGTACATTCACCGCGTAAGTTCACAAAATATTCTGTTAAATATTCAACGAAGCTGTGTTCGATGTTTGATCGATAGATATTCCTACATCTAACTACAAGTTCATAAAAATATTCCAACTTTCTCTCTCGCGTGCCATAAGCGACAACATGGTCGGTGGCTAATTTTATTTTGCAAGATGTTTGATAAATAATTACTACCAATTGATCGACAAGAAAGAAGGTACTCTCTTGAAGTAAATGATAAATCAATAACATCGACATAACAAACACGTTTCTCACACAATACCGTAGGCTAAAAGGTTGAACGTCTCGTAACAATGATACTCGGAATATATTTGGTAAACATACTTATGTGGAGAATTAGTCGTCATTTGGTTGAGCGAAATAACGAAAGCGAATTATCGCTGTCGCGATCCGTTAAATATATTTCCAAATAAATAAATAAATAAATTACAGACGAATTGTGAGTCGCTGGTACAAATATAAATTGTTAAATAAATACCCGATAAATACGCGGAAAAACTCTGTAGATCACTTCGATACTTGTTCACACGTTGATGCTCTTCGACACTGTTCGATGAACTGAACAAAACAACAAGGCAAAACAACAACAGGATTTGAATTGTCCTGACTCGCGTGCCGCGACACTTAGTTAATATTTACGACGATATTTAGAATATTTTGTGAAAAATTGTCAAAAATCGTGCGCAATTGCAGATCAAAAGGTAGCTCTTCAGGAGATGCTTCTTCATCACCAAGGCAATCAGGCAAATTATGCACCAAATTTACTACCGTCCTCCCCGAGGACTTTAACATCCTCCACGGATTCGATGCTGCTAACTCATACAGTGCTGACGTCTCACCTCGGCCCAGGAACGCCGAATATCCAATCGCAACAGCCGATAGGTCAGACTTTAGTACCTCTACCACACGAGCACAGCCCTGGTAACATGAACACGTTGTACTCGTCGTTACAATCGGCACCCAAGAAGAGAAAATTGAGCCAGGATGGTCTTGTCCATGTGAAGCAGGTGCAACGAGTAAAATTTTTTTACTGTCATGATTATACTAAAGTAATTAGATACCTAAGAAACTGTGATTCGACGACTACAGGAAAAGAATATAATAAAGTATATCTTTTGTTTGTTGTAAGAGAGCGATATTACTTTCTATCAATCCGCGTACTATGTTGCTAAAATCGTGTTTTTATTTAATCTCCAGTTTCGAAGAATAATTTTTCCCACTTCTGAATCGCTTAAACATCATCCATCATTTCTTACACGTAACACCTTGTAATTTCATGGATTTATCGTTTATTCTTCGATCTTTATCAACGTAACAGAAAAATTGTAGTACTTGATTGTTCGTATTTAATTAAACGTGTGAACTGAATTATATTTCCTTCCTGTGGTCTTTATTTCCGGATTCAACGTATTAGAATTCTACATCTTGGAGTATAAGTAGATAGACAGAGAATACAAGTGAAAATGTATTTTACGCTCGTAAATATTTGAAAGATGATTGAAAAAGTATCATCGACCGATCTGATACATTCTTATTTCTCCAGGAACCTGAACTGGGTACCGTGGAGCACAGTTGCAGTAGCAGCAGTGCAGTTCTCGATGGCGACGAAGTGGCAGACAATAGCTATATAGATGCCAGCTATCAGTGCATCCGATTTCATCCCTTTCAGCAAACTTCCTGGCACGTTCTATGCGATCATAATCTGAAGGAACTTCCAGTTCCTCATTACCGAGTAGACGCGGACAAGGGATTCAATTTCAGCAATTCCGACGACGCGTTTGTGTGCCAGAAGAAAAATCACTTTCAGGTATGAGAGTTCCAAAAGAATTTAACAAAATAACCGTTGAATACCATTTAAATTAACAATATGTCGTTTATACGATATCATAGTATCAAAAGATACATGAAATATTCAAAGTATAGCGCTTTTTATAATATTCGATAGGTAAATAATGTACCCAAGTCCTACTCTTCCAACGATATTCTCAAACGTGTGAATTTGCATAAAAATCCGCAATCTGTACCACTCGCGTTACATTAATCACACTTTGGGTTAACAATACTTTTCTTATATATTATTTGAGACAATGAAATCAGCGAATGTAATTACATGAAATATCTTCAGATTACTTGCCACGCTCAGCTCCAAGGTGAAGCTATATTCGTTCGAACCGGTGAAGGTTTGAAGAAGATAAGCAGTTTTCAGCTACACTTTTACGGCGTCAAAGTTGAGTCTCCGACGCAGACTATCAGAGTGGAGCAAAGTCAAAGCGACAGGAGCAAGAAACCGTTCCATCCAGTGACGTAAGTACACAGGCAAATTTACAACGATTCCACATGAATCGATCGAATAGTGTGCATTATTCTTTTTTTGTTTCACATTTTAATATCACACGCGATGTGAAAATCATGAAGCAAAAACGTTTCGGAATCTTTGGTGCGAAATTCTAGCCGCTTTCTCACGGAAACTGTTAAAATGGTTACGTTACACTAAAATAGAGCTGCTTTCAGGGTGGAACTAGGCGGCGAGCGTGTTACAAAAGTAACCGTTGGCCGTCTTCACTTCAGCGAGACGACCAGCAACAATATGCGAAAGAAAGGGAAACCGAATCCGGATCAAAGATATTTCCATTTAGTTGTTGGCCTGCACGCACACACCGCTGACCAAGCCAGCTATCAGGTGGTAGCTCATGCGTCCGAAAGAATAATCGTCAGGGTAATTATATCTCTAATTATGATATCATCCGGATTCAATCTGCCACTTAACTTGTCGTAGAAACAAGCAGACGCGCTTTTATCCTGTTACGAGCTATAAATCTTACCGAAGAAATTGTAGAATATTTTTATTTCTTTAGCGAAGAGTAACAACTGTGTTAAATTCACCACACTTCGGTCGTATCGTCCTTCTCCTATTTGTAAAGATAGGAAATAAAAAGGAAAAGAATTTGTCAGGATTAAAGACGATGTTTTCTGAAAATAGCCGATAGATAGACAAAGTTTTATAAAAAGCTGTTAGGCAGAAATATTTTTTAAAATAAAATTTGTCACGAAATGAAACGGTGCAGGCAAGTAATCCCGGCCAATTCGAGTCGGAAGGCAGTGGCGTTGGCGCTGAAGGTGGTTGGCAAAGAGGAGCAGCACCGGATAGCGTTTACCATGCCGGCCGAGTTGGAATTAACACGGATAGGCCTGACGAAGCTTTGGTTGTCCATGGCAATATGAAAGTACTGTCATTTAGTTACAATGCTGTAGCACAGATATGACGACTTAACAATGGAGCCATTGCTAATGAATAATGTTCACAGGTGACTGGCCATATTGTTCAACCCAGTGATGCACGGGCGAAACAAAACGTACAGGAAGTGGACACGCGTGAACAATTGCGAAACGTGCAACAGTTGAGAGTAGTTCGTTATAGATACGCGCCAGAATTTGCACAGCATTCTGGTTTGGGTATCAAGCAACAAGAAGACACGGGTGTCATAGCGCAGGAAGTGCAGCAGATATTGCCGGAAGCTGTGCTGCCAGCTGGGGACATTGTCCTTCCAAATGGCCAGAGAATCGAAAACTTTCTAATGGTGAACAAGGAGAGGATATTCATGGAGAATGTTGGTGCTGTGAAAGAACTGTGTAAAGTAAGATGCTCATCCAAACTTTTCATCCTTCAACTTCTTTTCCTTCTATCTTTATCCTCCACTTATTATTCCTATATCTTTTTTAATTCCTCTAGTATCCTTATTTTTGTGATTTTTATTTGAACTCGTCGTCAGACAGCGTGCTGAGATTTTGTGAAATTTGTCAGGTAACGGATAGCTTGGAAACTCGCATAGACCAACTGGAGCGAATAAACAAGCGGCTGGCGAAGCTGAAGAGGGGCGACAGTCTGAAAAGTTCGATTAGTACAATCTCTAGTATATCAAGTAACAAATACTCATCCTCTATCAATAGTAAAACTACCGTACAAGGTAAAGGAAAGAAGAGCGAGCGGGAGGACGAACTTCTGTGCAGTAATAAGTTTATCCAGATTATCATTGTTATACTTATCCTTATTATGGCGTTTTGGTAATTAAAATTTCTTACATACAACTTGTATATGCTCTTGTACTAAACAAATGACTTGAGTGTTTGATCGAGTGTATTTCAATTTCAGCTTAGTAGCAATGGCGACGTTATACTTCTTAGAATATCAGAAACGTAGCAGCCTCGAGTGGACCGCGGTAGCTAGCAATGGAATGTTGGCTATAAGACCAGTACATCCGTCGACAGCGTCGAGTACGCCTAATTACGATCCTCGGTACAATTCGTTGTTAGATAGTACATTGTCGTCTTCGTATACCAAGCACGGATCCCATAGTAGAGGCTTGGACAGTAGTTTGTCTGTGAAAACCAACGCGTTCTCCACGCAGGCGCCTCATACGAAACAACAGCTTTACTCTCAAGAAATTACTTGGTATCCTATTAGTCATTCTGGGCCGCAACCAAAACTTGAGAAAAATAGGTTTGTAATTATTAATAATTTTAATTATTCCTTGCTTTATTATTTACTAATAATTATTAAAAATTATCGATGTAAGCAATTTACAGTATCCTTTATTCCCTTGAAGTTTGAGATATTTCAATGTGTCGTGTTAAATTATTTTAGCGAATTTCCTGGAAACTGGTTGGGTAGACATGGCGCCGGTGCTATTCCCAGTAACGTGGATGAGAACGATCAAGGATCGGAAGTGGACTCGTCTTTGAACAAAGGTCCAATTCCACTAGGTAGACCGTCGAATTGTCCTAGACACTTTAGCGAGTTTGAAAATCCCTGTCAGGTAACATTTTCTCGAATCGAATCTTTTATTTTGTCTTATTCCTTTTAATGCTTGTATTTTAAATGCATATATATTGTGCTTTAGATATTCTGTTGTACAGCCAAGATTCATCAGTTCGAGGATCCTCAACCTGATCATCCTCCGGAGAAGAAATCAATCTGTAAGTCTCATGTTACTTTGTCTCTAAAATTATTTTCCCGGATATACTAATACGACGCAATAAGAAATAGTTTCCCGTTGATGTGCGCAAACAAGAAATTCCTATTTTATTTTTTAGCAGATCACATAGAACAGCCATTGAACGTGTACGAGGAGAAGCGTAAAATAAGCAAAAGTTTCCAAAATGGTATCAGCCCGTCTGATCCAAGCACGCAGACACTTGTAAAAGAAGTAAGAGAAACATCAGTTAATTTTTTATGTTAAAGATCGTTTTGGATAGCGTAAGAAATTATTCTATTTGTTACAGAACAATTACAAATATCTGCATAAAAGAACAAGAAGAGAAACCGGTAGTGGAGATTGGGCGGAAGTTGCCAGCAACGCTGCTGGATCGTTACCACCAGAACCAAAGCCACAGTTGTGGATAGTGGCAGAAAGCTTTAATACTTCGCTCGATCAAAAGTATTGTTCCGCGTCCTCGCAGGATACGCCGAATAATATATCTTGCATCATTCCTTTGTCCAAATATATGCCGGACGTTCAACTCACGTTACATTTTATGTAAGTTCATAACTTTTTTAGACTATTAAGATACTAATAAAATAAAAAAAATTGTAAGTGAAATAAAATATATCTAAATATGGTACAGTAAGTAACAGAATAAATAAAAGTATGATTCTGAATGTGTTTCACATTGGAATATTCCGCATGTTTAATTATAATCTAATTCTTCGCTTATGCTTCAGTGGAATGCCTTGGTACGGCCAAGTAGTGCAACAGTGCTCCTCGCCAACAAGTCCTGGCGTCGATGAGTCTCTAATTTGTGGCCGGAAATACACGATGCAACAACAGGCTCAGCTGAAGATTGACATTGAAAGTAACAACCAACGGGGAGATCAATCCTTTCCCCTCGATGTTGCTCATTATCTCAGGAGAACGTTGAGGTTTCGTGTACCTACTGTACAGCCGCAAGAAGTAATTAATCCTGTCATTTCAAATTAAATCTGTTTTCTCTCAAAATGTTCATAAATATTATAATTTCTCTCTTCTTTCGATTTCTCTGTTACAGAATATCTGCAAGAATAAACACGGTGTCGATTACTCGGAGTACACGTTGCACTTTTATCGAGATTGCGACGAATGATTGCTTTCTTAACGGAAAAATATTCTATCCGTTGAACATCTATGCAGTCAGGACCTTCTTGTGCCTTCGTGACATATTCCGTCTCCATTTTCTCCAACTATGAAATTATATACAATGTGTTTGGTAATATATCTATAATATACATATCGTCAAATAACTCTGTAACTGTATTTTATATGTTATTACGATATACTATGTAGGATGAAGACTATGATGATCAATTTCATCGGTTAGGAAATTATACGTGCTCCTTTGCGTTAAAGACATTGAGGGTATAAAGAATTCATTAGTTGATGGGTGGTAATTCAAAGATTTTATTATTTTTCTTGTTGTAGAAAACATGAAAAGCTGTAGCGAAAATAACGTTATTAAGTGTAAAATATTGTACAAAATGAATTAAATTTAACGTTAAAGATGAAATTTTTCAACTTGTATCAATACATATATACCTATTATCTCTTTTTAAATCAGAATGATTTCAAAATCACACCCATCAACTACAATCAAGGATCGTAACTTATCGTTCCAATCATTTTTACGTTATTTATACTCATGTACAGAATATTATCAATATTATTACTATTATTATTATTATTATTATTATTGTTACTACTATTATTATTATCGAAGGAATATTCGCACTACATTAAGAGAAAAAAATCTAACGATCGATGTTCCAGTCAAATCATATCTTTGGTTTAATTTATCGATTATATTCTATGTACAGCCTATATATTTTCATTCATTGTCGATCTACACATTCACTATCTAAAGACAAAACGTATCACGTAGAAAAATAGCCAACAATATATTCTTTAAAAAGTAAAATGGACTTTTCAATGGGACAGAAACTAGGAAGACCTTCAACTAAACGTGAATAATTTATCAAAAATGTCTATTTATTAAAAGTGTACAAAGCAATATCGGTCATTCTTTATTAACTTTCTTCTTAAGATCTTGATGTTGCACGATCTTAAATTTCATTTGGATACGATAAACATTCACGAGGCGCGTTATCATAGAATTTCAAGTTCCTAAAAAAGGTATTTGTATGATAATTGTCCATTTCGTATGGTAGAATTAGTTGCATACACTTTATTTGCACCTACTCTCTAAGCAATCTTTATTCGTTTCATGCGAGTAGATCGCCACTATTCACATCGAATCATTATTATTGATATCACTATTATTGTTGCTAATTATAATACCTAATAAGACTACTATCATCGTTACGTATCTGTAATTAAATTCAAGTTATATCTTTGCATTCATGAGATTCCAAGTGCTATCCTATAATTAGTTACTTTACTTTTAAACATCTTAAAACAAGAGGAAGAAATAATTATCTATTGACATGCAGGATGTTAAAAGACGTTGCAGTCAAATCTTAAAGGCATCGAAACAAGCAAAACATCTTAATAAGCAAATAGCTGCAGGAATACAGAGTTTCAAAGTTGTACTATTTTTTAAACTACTATTTTAATAAGTTTTATCTTCTAACATAATAGCAGAGATTTATTGGCACTCTATGCTTGTAAAACTACTACGACATCCTTTTATTTACTATGCCGAGTGACATCATATGTTTGTCTACAATTATGTAACACTAGTTGTACTAGCTTATTTTATTTGATTTTGTAATAAGCGAACAGTCGTAACAGCTCGCTTTAGATGTTTTAAACATTGACCTAGTTAAGTCTGTTACTCCATCAGAGTAACATTCGTAGTTAAAACTATTTTCTGAACATCAAGCGAATAATTTTGTGCTCCTTTTTATTCAGATATTTTTATTTCTTTCGATAACTTTTGATCAAATGTATGCTGCTTGCTCAACTGCTACATTTTTTAGTACCCTGCATATATACACTACTGGCCAGAAATTTCAATCCAGTTAGTTCAAGCTCTATTACATCAAACCTCTTGTTGACACTGTTATTAATTCGATGTGATTCGAATTAAATAGATTGACTAAGAACATTGATCAAACCCCTTGAGAACCTCGACTAAAGAATTTTCTAAAGCAAGTTGATATATTGTTGAACGCATACGTTCAACGAGATCGTGCAAAGATTCCAAGCTTTCGGCCAGTTGTGTACGTACAAATTAACACATCGTCGTTGTAATATGATTAACATAATTTATCGTAATTTCATTTGTATCTCTCTGAGACAAAATCCAATTTCTCTCACGCGTTATTCCACTCTTCTAATTTTGTATTTATCTCTCGTGTATATGCGATCGAAACGCGCCACTTCTGCCGTCCATACGTTTTCCTTACGCGGAGACATTTTATTGTATGTTTTAAGCGAATATTGACAAATATCCACGTATATAATATATACATATATACATATATATATATATATTTTTACAGAGAATATAAGCTCACACGCACGAGCTTACGGTTAGCGCGTATCAATTTTTCATGTACGTGAATCGTGTAAAAAGAAGACGACGCTGTTGTACAGTAATTATACGTAATGATACGCGTGATAATAATAATTATACGTATAAACGCAGATATACACGCAACGTATAACACACACTGAAACATTAGAAATGTTCATTAGAAAGTAAAGTAGATATAGTCATGTAAGAAAATTCGACCGTTCAATTCAAATTTATTCGACGATAGTTTCCATAGTATTATCGCATTCTCGATACTTTATTTCATCCGCAGTTTCATCTTCTGATTTCTTTTTATTTATATATACCTTTCTGGTTCGATAAAATGATTACAAACATTTGAAAAGATTTGTCAAGAATAACAAAGGATGAATCGTGTTTTGACTATTAATATTATATTGCCTAATATATATATATATATATAATATATATTTAATATAAATATGCGTGTGCATATGATATCACAGTAATATTGATATTCCGTGTATAATTGTTCGTAAATGTTCATTTTATACAAAATCTACTGAAAAAAGAAAAAAAAAAGACGAGTAGGTCTTGTATAAGGATCGAATGAGAGAGAATATTTGATGTATTATTTCCTTGGAGGATTCTACGAACAATCGACATTTGTATATTTTTCATTTATCATTTGTAACGTTTTATTGTTGCTTTTACGTTCGTTATCGTTTATTGTATCGCTATAATGTATCAGAACTTGTTATTGTTTTATATTTCCACGTATCATACCGACAGGTATCTGAAAGAAGCAAAAAAGGAAGAAAAAGGGAAGAGAAGGATCTACGTATACAAATTTTAGTTCATTTTTCATGACTCCGCAGGAGGGTTGATTCTTTTCCTTTTGTTTGTTTTTTTCTAACTAAAACGAAAATAGACAAAGTGATCGCAGAAGTGTCATAGTGTTGGAAGCAAGGCAAAAATTTCGCAATAAGATAGAACGTCTATAACGATAAGTACATATTTCGTAAAGAAAGAATTTCTCTTTTAATATAAGTAGCATAATCTCGTAAGTAATCGTCAGTAGGATTTGTACATATAGTTTCTAGCGTATAGCGATGGTACGTGTACTACTTGCGGTAAAAGAACGTTCTGAAAGACGTTCGTCTTCGAGCGAATTAGAGATCGTAATATGTAATTATACGTAATTGTAATGCTGTCGATGGAAAAAGACGAATTACACGGAGACATGTAATTTTCCAGTGATATTGTACGCGTCGTATCATCCGATCGATCCGTATAATTGATAAGTTAATTTACAATATTTAAATATATTGGTATCTATATTTATGGAAATTACCTGGTAAAATCGAATCTACGATAAACTGGATATTAATTTTAGAATCTCTTCTTCGACGAATTTTTAACGATGGCGAAAGGTTTCTTTGTTGAACGCTTTTGTTTTATTTATTTCTTTTCGGTGATCTCTGAAAATGGCGAAAGCATAGTTGTTAAAACTCGAGATATCGAGTGAAATTAATCCTAATTATAATTAATGTGCAATTTGAACGAGATATATTAAAAAAAAAAAAAAAAAAAGAAAAGAAAGAAGAAAAGAAAAGGAAAGAGAGGATACTTTGAACGTGATCAATGAATAAATGCAATTGAACGATTGACTCGCTAGTCTCATTATACTCTGTTCTAACGTTTCTCTTTTTTTATTAATATCAGACGTATCTTTTATTTGATCAATCAGACGATTTATATCGTCGCTCGTCGAGCATCGAATAGCGCTATTTATGTATATTTGAACAGACTAAAAAGCAAAAGATGGGAAACGCATGTAAATGTTATATTCACGTATTTATGAACGTATTGTTAAGCCAAATATACATATATATATACATATAAATATATACATACACGTAACGAAACTGTATTCGCAGGAAAATAAAGATATTGCTCCAGAAACCTTGCTTTCATCTTTCACTGCGTAAAACAGAATTAACTATTCCTCTCGATTTGCGTGCTACGTTTAAATTAATCATAATCTGATCGATCGATCAAATAATCGAAAAGAATACCCGCACCGACGTTTTAATAATTTTCTTGCAACTGTAAATTAAACCTCGCTAAAAGAGAAATAAATAAAAAAGCGGAGTTCCCGTTGATTTCGATCAGGCCAGTAGAATAGGAACCGTATCCGACCTTGAGCTATTAAGTAGAATAAGAATCGTGGTCAGACGAGTTCGGCAGAATGTTCCGCGGATCGTAAAAGTGGAATAGCCCCGCGTTTCTTCTCGTCTTTAAACAAATGGAACGAGTCTCGGCGTTTAGATAAGTGGAATAAGACATCGTAGTCGGACGTCATGGCACGAAACAGATTGGACTCGCGTGCTTCGATCGCAATCGTAATTTTTCTACGATTCTTTGAATTTAACATCGATCGATAGCAAAGCAACGTCGATTTACTTAAGAAAAAATTCTCCACCGCACGAATTCGATATCGTACGACTTATCGGACATTTTTCAGAATTGTTCAAATTATTCTTGAATCGGAAACAGAAATGTTCACGAGATATTCGTAAAAATATTCTTGTGTGGCCTTAATGTTTCATTGATTCTGAAGTTTTACGCGAGTTTCGAGAAACCATCGTACGGCAGAAGTTTCCATTCACAGAACACTCTGTTCTATCTGGAAACACGTTATTTATTTATCTCGAGGAACGGATATCCGCCACAGTAAATGCAAAGTCGGTCAATGAAAAGCCACGGTACGAAAGATCGTCGATCAAGCATCTCGTGGAAGCCAAAAACGTGACGTGGAAGAGCGAAAATATCGTTCGCGGTCCCTAAATAGCATACAGCCATCGTCGCGGTTTCCGCGTCTGCTCGACGTCCGCCTGTCTTTCAGCTACCGCCACGACTCGTCTGTTATTTCGACAAGTCCGGTCCCTGTTCGACGCATCGTCGATATTTTCGTCGACGTCTTGTCATCAACGTCGAAACGTGTCTTCTTTCAGTCGCTTTTATCGTAAACCGTCCCCTGCTATTCTTGCTGTATCAAATTCTACGGAAACATCTACTTTGACAAACCTATAAATCCAGTTCGAAAATATCGACAAATTTGACAAGTTGTTTCGCTTGATTTCCGGTCGTATTCGAATCGACTGAGCGTCTTGTCGCTTGGCTCGCAGGGTCCAGCAAGCGGACACTCGATAGCTTAGAATTTGACGACTCGTAGGATCAAAGGATCGATAGTTCGAAAATTCGCAGAAACGAAGGATCGCGGGTTCCTGGGCAGACCAGCGGCTCGAAGCTCCAAACATCGTCGCAACGAAGTAAATAACAAAAATTCGAAGAAACTTTAAGGATGGAAAAGAGAATTGAAAGATCCAAAGATTGAGATTTTAACAATCGACAGCTCGAAGATTCGAGTTTCAGAGCTGAGAGACTCGAGACTCGTGTCGATCATTCGTACAAGTTCCACGGTTCGATAACTCAACGCTCGGAAACTTCAGGATAAAATGAAGGGGAATCTGAAAATTGAAAAATCGACCAAAGATCCACGTTTCCTTCTGTAATCACCGTCACAGCTGCTATTTCAGCGTAATTAAACGCGTCTCGCGAACACTGTGCGCAAAGCTTCAGCTCTACCTACGATACGCTCGTCTTGCGACAGAACGACACGTGCGAGCATCGTGCGTGAAATTGCAACTTGAAGATTGAACGACTCGTCACGCTGCATAGAAATTTACACCCACCAAGAGGACGGTGCATGCCAGCGGGCAGCAACTCGAGGAATTCGAAACAATAACGTCGAGACGCTAAACACAGTGTCAACGACACGCGTCCATCGAGATACGACCATTTTCAAGCGTTAGCTACCGGCTATTTGATATATATAAATGTATGGAGAGAGAGAGAGAGAGAGAGAGAGAGAGATTTGGCAGTGATGGTTGCATTAGTCACGAATGGTATTCGCGATTAACGATTAGCTCTCACCTGGATCGGTGCCACTTACTCATTCAAAATAGAAGGCGACCATTCCGTGTCCAATTTGTGCGAATATTTCCGTCCAAATGCATAGAACCATCATCGTAGAATGAACTGGCTCATCGTTTCACAGTTTCTCGGAGAAATTGAAACGTTTACCGTGACTAATGAAGAAGTAGCGACACGCGATAAGATGAAATATGTAACTTGGAATGTTTCATTTTCGGACAAACTTGTGGGATGCAATTTATTTTTTTTTTTTTTTCGGTAGGTAGGCTATTTTATAATGTGTTGTTTTATACAAATAAGGAGAGACAAAAGTGTACAATGTATATCTTGTTGATGTTTACCGGGCAAAGATACAGAAAGGCACAATAAGAGGAAATACGTAACTTCATTTTCGAGTAATTCGTGGATAGGGGAAATCGTTTACGAAAGAAATTATTTCGTAAATTTGAAGAGGATAAAATGATTATATACATGTCAAATAAACTATACATTTGGATAGCGATAAAATACATTTTTAATAGGACAAAATGTGTTATGTACTTTAGAAATCGATATATTAAATCGAGATGTATTAAATGTTAAAAGATTGATATCTTCCATCGAGATAAATTATTCCTTCGACGAACAGATTAAAATCTGCTACTTTATAAATAAATATCAATATTTCTATCTCAAAAAACAGAAGAGGGAAAAAGAACGATTTACTTCACCGGCGGATGTTCCTTCGATAAATAGAATAAAACCTGCCGTTTTATAAATAAATCCTTCGAACGACGAATTATTTATTTACGTAAGCGTAAGTGTGTAAACTCGTATCTGCTGTGAACAAAATAATAATAGCGGAGCGAAACGCTTAACGAGCCACACAAAGCCAAAATGTTTTCTTTAAATCGAGCCATGAATGAGGCTTTCTATTCATTAAAGTTCTAGGTACCAACTTCTGTTTACAATCAACAATGGAACATTTTATATAATAGCAGGCAGGTGAAATCTGTGAAAGGTATTCGAAGCGGAGGCACAAAAGAGGGTTCGTCGAACACTCGAAAGGTCGTAAATTCCTCTATCCGTGACCTTGGTTAGGCGCCAGCACTCGACCTTCTCCAGATGGCTCGCATAACTTCCCCTTTTTATCGTCCGAGGTTGCTCGAATTTCTCTTACGAAAAATAAACCATATTCCTCGTATTTCGTTAATTTCACTGTTCCTTCTCTAATTTCAAAATAAAACGTCCAGCATAAACATATATACTTTGAATAATTCTCAATAAACTTACTTCGTTCGCTATTTCGACAAACTTACGTCGATCGTTGCTATTCATCTCGTTATGAAAACGTCCTAATGTTATCCAGTTTATTCGCATCCTCGTAAATTATTAAAAGTTGTTTCTTGTTCCGATTACCAATTTTCTGATTATCGCTTCGTCAGACGTTCGTCAGACGTTATCGTCTAACGATTGAGAATATCAGACGATTAGAATATTAGAAAATATTATTATCGACGTAAGATCGACGATATCGTTATTTGCCTTTCCCGATGCAAATTCTACCACCTATAAATAATCAGGGTCGAGCACGAGGAACCACGCGAAAAACGCTAGAAACTCTGTGCTTCTTTCGCGAATAGACGGTCGAGATTTTTCTACGAGACGCACCGAGCTGCCTCAAATTTATTTATAACGACTGCCTCCTCTTCTTGTTGCGAAGCAATTCGGTGCAATTGAGATTGTCGTCCGCGTGTTCGTGTATTGGTCGTTCGAGGTGGCAGAGGGTGTCGTCTCGCAACGTTTTACGACTCGAATCTACAGCGATTATGTAAGCACGTTGACGCTGATTCGCCTAATTACTTCGGGATTCGGTGGTGGTTGCCAGCTGCTGTCGAATTTGCTGCGCAGTTCGCGAAATTAAGAAGAAACCAAAGAATAAGGAACGCGGCGAGAAACATTCGAGCGTCGGAAACCTCGAACTGTGACAAATTCGAGAATTACCTGTTCAGAATGTCTCACGCGCCACTCTAATTGTAAAATTGTAAACTCGCGATAATTGCAAACTACAGCCGCGACAGCCCAGTTTTTACGACGTCGCTTTTAATTCTACGATCGTCACGGTGGCTCGAAAATTACCGCCAGGATAAATATCGTATCGTTGTGCGCGTCGTTATGTACGTGTTAGTATAATAATATAACATTATATGGTAAATATAAGCTTTTCTAAAAACATGATAAACCTCTCTTCTTCTTCCAGCTTTTCTTCTAGTAAAGAGATATACAAAAAAAAAAGAAGATCAGATTTAATTAAATATCGATATCGATATCGTTTCTAGGTTTCTCCGTAATCGGAAGACCTGAGAAGACAGAAGGTGGAGAAAAATTCGTCAGGTAAAATTAAACGCTTTTTAATGGTACGTCACGTGGCGCGTGAGTCCGGTCCGGAAGCGAAGGCGTTTCAAACATTTCAAGGTCAATTCTATTTCTTTAAGCTGACACGCACACACGTACAGACCTAAAAAAAAAAAAAAAAAACAAAAAGAAATACCAAAATATCTACGTCTGTAAACAACCAATTGGAAAGTCTATACATTCGAGCTTTAATTGGAGAAAAGTTTAGCGTACGAAACGCGAGAAACGACACAAATGCCGTAGCATTTTGCGATACCGAAACTTATCTACAAAGCGGAAAAGGAATTTTCTAGACGAGTTTGTCGTCTGGTTGAACGACGAATCGGAAGGTAGAAATTTCCGCGCTGACAAAGACACCGCCGTACCTCCGTTCAGGAACAGTGGAACATTGCACGAGCGACACGACCACATTTTTGAATTATTTATATCCTACACGTGCTCCAGCTCCGATCCCGCCTGGTTACGTTACATTAACTTCGCGTTCCGAACGTTTTCGCTTATTATTTCCACTTTCTCAGTTCGCGACAGCGCGAGTCAGACGATGAACGACGAGAGAAACGTGCAGGAGCATCGCCATCGTGAAGGTCGCCGGCGAGAAGCTCGATAAAGCGCCGTGCCGTGTCAAATTCCTTAAAATTAATTTTAGAAGCTTTTTTATGAGCACGGAAGGACGTGGCGCGTGATTTTCGCGTGGTTCATCGTCGCGGGATTCCTCTTGGCGCTTGTCGTATCGTATAGTTTTATCGAAACACCAACGACCATTCGCTCAAGCTTCTCTCGAGGCTTCTTCCTGTTATTTTCGGGTTTCTTCTTTAATTCGAATCGAAGAATAACACAAAGTTTATGGTCTTTTGTACATTTCTTTTTTAAGATCTCCAAATCCTCTAGATTTGTCGAGCTTTCTCATTATTTGCTCGAAATACTACTTCTTACTCGCTTCGATCTTTCAAGATTGTTTTTCATGCAAGATTTCTTGATTCAACTCTGCTGATTTATTTTCACTTGGTTTAGGATACACTTTGGAAGTCATTTACCAGATGTCCAGCTGGACAAATTGTAAAGTGCAAATTAAATAATAATAAGAAGGAAAACTTTAGAAGGTTTTCTCGTAAAAACAGCATCGCAAGGCTATTGTCACAGGGCCATAAAACAATAATAGGATAACCACGCTTGACAAACCTCCTGCAGGCCACAGTCATCGAGTCCCAAGCCGAGAAGACAGTAACAGGATAGCCACCTGTGACTGACGTCCGGTGACGACTACTCCACAGGGCTCAAACCTACCGAAACATACAAACCTACCCAAAATCAGCACTCGACGCACTCTGTCGCAAGATTCTCAACCGTACACACTCTGTTATAACACTCTGAAGCGTTACTCTGTTGGATTCGTACAATAAATGTTACTGTCATATCTAAAAGTGCGAATTTGTTAACTTACGAGAAGTTCGATCAGTTAATTTAGTGATTTCTTGTGTCTCCTACGCGACGCTATCGTGTGCAGCGTGCTCACGTAGATAATTCCAGTGCTCTACCAGACACGTGTATCTATCACACACGTGCTACCTTTGTCAAAGAAACTTCAAATGCGTTGACGACAGATCGCGCGCGCTTGTAATTTTCTAATTTTCATCTTAAGACAATTCCGATTAAATAGAAGGCGTAAAACGTACAAGCGAGGCGTTGTTGAAATAGAAAGTGTCGAAATATATTTCATTTATCGATACACATTACGTGTAACGTTATTATTAGCTTGTCCGAAAAGCTTTTGTCGTTTTATGTGGAAATAATAGACGTTTCTTGTTTCATAATATTTTGTCGAATTACGTACGATCCATTTTCTTCTGTCGAGATAAACACCGCGACAGACTTGTTGTACATTGTTGTAAAAAACAGATTTGCGAAATAAAGACACTTTCCGGACAAGCTAATATATTCGAAGCTGTATAAATATCTTTCTGAGATCTGCACAGTGTGTCTACGAGACGCAACGTATGCACGTACATTCGTAGACGCAAGTTTCGTCATTCTGTTGTAACGAAGCACCTGTCTCATAATTGTACCCTATCCAAACGTACGTGCAAATCCGTGCGCAGAAAGTGGAATTATCTGCCATAAATCAGACTCGGACAATCGCATAAATATATCAACCGCGTCTATATATCAAGTACGAAACATTCTTATCTGCTTTATATTCAATGGAAAAATTAGAACTGCAAATATCAACAGTGTAAATGTTTAATACTTAGATCGCCGATACTAACTTTCCTGAGATTTATTCCGAGAATATGCACGTCTGAGCCCAAGTGAAAGCGTCCATCATATGTCAGACACGCTGCACCGCCTCGGTTCAATTAAATCGTTTCTAATCTTTTATAAACTGCTGCAATATTTATGCCGTACAATTAACCAAGAAAATTAGAACCAGTGCTTGGCTCGAACATTCGTAGACCGACAAGGCCGTTAATTACGAATTAATTTATAGGCAAAGTGGCGAACATACCGTAGGATCAATACTACGATTAGTTTACTTACAATAAATGGATTAGACAACAGATGTTGATTAAACAGGAAACGATGGTTGTTTAACGTGAACTAATCGCAATAACGTATTATAATTAAGACAACTAGATAATTATTAATTTAAAGCTCTCGTTAGCACGGAGCCAACGCTCTCTCGATAACGCAACTCCCACTCTCTGACTTCTCAACTCACAATGAATGTTAATTCGTTTATGTCCCTTAACAAACCCTTGTCTTTTGTCTTAGCCTCGTGTTCCGCAACCGCTTGTTTATAATTCGCCCGACATCCCCCAGGCCCCTCGTCCACGATACTACAATTTGCGATATACGGAATGTGAGCGACGTGTTAGCGATACGTACAGATTGGAGAATATTGGATTTGAGATGTAAATTGTAGAATGTTAATGCAGAACATAATATCTGGAAGAGGAATTAACAGGAAATGCGAGATGCGAGAATTAAACGCTATTTTAATTGGTCGAGTAAGAGAATCTGCCTGCAACATCGAGGCCGGCGTGCAATCAAAACAAAATTTATTCATAACCTTTGATCCAAATATTTTCTCACGTGCTGACAAATATTTTTACTGCGTCGACGAGCACATCTTAACAGCAGACCTTCGTCGTAAACATCCCGTGATTTGTTCGATGAATCGCCATTGATAATCAGAACCACGCAATGGTATCGCGCGTACATACTAGCGAATCGCGTTATTTCCATGCCAATTCTAAGAATTTTACGTTAAAGCTACCCGATAAATATTATCTCTGCGCATACCATTCGATGAAATTTCAATCCTACGCTTCGCCACAACAAAGTCGAAGGATCGCTGAATTTTCACCGAACGATCGTCCATATTCAACTCGTAGCGATCTCGCGAAGAAAATCGCGCAACGGCCTGTCTGGACTCGTTTTAAACGGCCAAAGATCTCTTCAAACGAAGTACGAAACTAAAGTCGCTCTTCTTCTCAAAATTGACAAATCCAGGCAATCGACGAATCTCCCCTTTACAAAGACAATCGACAATTAAGACAACAAGACGAAGACAGTAAACAGTCGAGTTACGATATTTTCTCGCCGTTTGCAGACGAAAACTGTACCGTCGCGGTGTTGAAGCTATAACCGGAGAATTAAGTTCGAAGCTGCGAAAGCACACTCTGTGCTCTTTAGAACGAACCCGAGTAGACCATCTTTTTTCTTCTCGTCAAGTTCCAGCAGTTCGAACATCGGCCAGTTTTCAGTGAAAATTTAGCGATCCTCGAATTGCAACTTCTCTACGAATCTGTCGAACGACCCGAAATTCCAAACACCCAACGTGAGATTCGCCGACAGTACGCAAAAGTGGAAGGTCGCACGGTTCCGAGCTACGTTCCGCTCATTCTTCTTTTAGCGTAACGTCGCTCGCGAGTTCCAACTGACCGACGTCCGATCCGCGAAACCGTAAAAGGAATCGGCTCCGGCGTCGAAGAAACAACGACGACGAATTAGTTACGTTTGTAGGTGGTTGGATGTGATCAATGAACGACGACGTCACCGCTGACATTTATAACGACGAGCTACAAACACAAGCTACGAGTCGGCTAGCAACGACACGGATCGCTCGCGTACGCTCGCACCGCCCCCTCCGCCTTCGATCGAGGACGTTGCACTAAATTTACCTGCGATGCGTCAGAATTCTCGGTTTTTCAATAGTATCGCATCTGCGAACGTGGGCCGCGTATTTAGAATTCGAACCTGTGATTCACGTTGAATGAACGGGCGTGATCTGTTGCGTAGGTCAGTGAAGAACCTTCGCGCTGGGGTTGCTTCGGTTACGGTGGACATTTTCCCAGAAAATATTTCTCTGTATCAACGACTGACTCTGGCCGTGCTTACCTGTCCGTGTATTTATAGCCTTCGAAGACGTTCGAAGGGGACACGTTGCGCTAAACTATTCAGATACGAAAGTAAATACGAAAGTATAGCGAAACGATGACGGAAGAGCCCGTCTCATCGACCAAGCATTTTGTCATTTCTTCTCGGGACGACAGTCGCACTGATTCGTTTTATAGTCGGAGATTAACCACGCGTTTTTTTCATAAAGAGTTCCGATAATTGCGAAAAAGTACAAACTGTTAACCAGTTAGCTGTCGCGACCACTTTGAAAAGTGTGTAACATTGGAAATAAAAGTTATAACATAGAATTAAGTTGTAACGAAATGACTGTTTTATTTTCTTCATTTTATCACCGTTCGTCTACTGCGATTACTCAGTTGTCAAATTTAACGTACGAAAGACGAAGACAACGTGAACTCAAAGATACCGCTTCGCCTCTTTCCTTGTCTTTAAAGTCGAAATACCTGTCGAAGCAATAGTTTGTCGCAACGTTATAAAATACGTACGATGCCATTGAAAAGATTCGATCACCTTAATTTCGCAGAAAACGTAAGATATTAGGAAATAAAATTGCGTGCGTCCGACGAGCCCATTAAAATGCAACCTGATTCGATTAAAACGTTTTTGCGCAAAACCAACAAGGGACCACTTACTTTAGACAGAAATGTGTTGTTTTAAAAAGAAAAATAAACTTTAAGGTGCTATAACAATTATTCAAATAAACTTTTCGACGAAATTTTTTAGTTCACCCAGAAGAAAAATATACAATAATTTAATCCTTTTATGGTTTTTATTTCAGTCAAGAATTACGAGGTGGATTTTTCCCGCCGATTAAAGACTGCAACCCATGAAATAGGCTTAGAAATCTGTTGTAATTTTTGTTTTTTACTTTAAAAAAAATTTCTTTGTATTCGTTGCATATATATAAAACCATGCCTCAAAATTCAATAACTTCGTTTCTTCCTTTCCCTTCTAAAAAAAATCACAAAAAGACGCTGTTTTAGAACATTCTAATTCAGGACACCCCTTTAAGAGTGAACAGTTCTTGTCGACGCCGTCATCGTTCCAATTATTATTACTCCGGAACGGAAGTCCTCGAAATTGAGCCTGTCCACGTGACGTTCGCGTGACAATCTAGCGAATGTTGGACGCGAAATCGGTGCCAAAACGAGAACCGGAACGAGTATGGGTACTCGTCTCTTGTAACGAGCAGAATCTCGCGTCGTCGCTAGAACGTCTTAAATTAACTTAACACGACAGAAACTGTTTGTCACTGACGAGATGGCGATATACGAGCTTGAACGGACAGACGAACGCCCTATGGCTGATCATAAATCAGAAACTCGGCTAGAAATTTTATCGATATCTCGATTTTGAAATTGGTGCAGAGGCTCGATGTTTCTGAAGCATTGTGTGCATGCCAAGGGGAAACTTGGAATCCGTCGATGACACGTGAAGGAGATGAGCGTTGCGTGTTCTGTTCGATGCAGGAAATTCGCACGAGAAATTTTGATGCAAATTCGAGAATTTTATTTCTACGTGGTTGATACGTCGATGATTAACGAGAGACTGGGAAATGTCGTTGAAACCAGCAAATTATTATTCCATAACGACGTCGATGATGTTAATTTTGGTGCACAAAGGTACTGTATGTAGTATTTGATAGAAATAGCGAGTAACAACGATTATAACGAGTGGTAGACTAAATAATGTGACGGTGTTATTTAATAACAATAAGTAGATATATGGCAATCTACAGGGTGGTTGGTAACTGGTGGTACAAGCGGAAAGGGGGTGATTCCACGCGAAAAAAGAAGTCGAAAATATAGAATAACAATTTTTCGTTTGAGGCTTTGTTTTCGAGAAAATCGACTTTGAATTTTCGCTCGGTACGCGTGCACTATCGCGTCTCGTTATAACGTACCGCACGCGTACCGAGAAAAAATTCAAAGTCGATTTTCTCGAAAACAAAGCCTCAAACGAAAAATTGTTATTCTATATTTTCGACTTCTTTTTTCGCCTAGAATCACCCCCTTTCCGCTTGTACCACCAGTTACCAACCACCCTGTATAATCAGGTAATAAATGTTGAGTTTATTAGATGTATGAACAGAGGAACGCTTGGATAAATTGCAAAATAGAAAATATATTTTAATACAGAAGTGTAAGTACAAGTAGGAATATAATTTGAGCTGGTTCTGATTCGCACACTAGCAGCGTTACCCTATAACTGAAAACCTGGAAGCCTGTCTACTGTCTATGGTCTGCCTTCGTCCCAGTCTATTGTCTATACGCTGTCGATGGCTTCGGTGCTTGAGAAAACTAAAAAGATCAGATGTAGAGTTTTCTTAGACGTGGTGACCACTTCAACAATAAATAAATCGATAACACGTAGTAATTATTTGTTGAGGTTGAGATTGACCGATTGATGAACGAGTGGATGAATTTGTAATAGAAAATTGTATTGCGATAATTAAAGGTATAAGTATAATGTATAAGTTTATGCTGATTCAGATCATTACTCTCTTAGTGTCATTAGACAATGGAACGATAGGAAGCACGTTCATATATTTCTAGCAAAAGGACATTACCAAAAAAGTTAAGCTTTGGCTAGAGGCTGCAGGGAACATAAATAGAAATCTGATTATTAATTCCTTTGTTCCTAGACCTTGCAACCCAAAATATACTGTATACTGAAAGGTACAATAATATGCAGCGCTCCTTATTTAGAATATTTCTGCGTAATAGCAGTCTCCAGGTCACGGGTATACATAAATAAAGATGTAAATTTTTTCTTCAAGTAATTACTTCGATATTATTGAATAGGCGATAAGTAACAATTAACGAAGTAAAAATAAAAACCAATAAACAAGAAATAGCAGTAAGAGGTAAATAGCAAACAACGAGCAACGACTAACGTAAAGAGTGTAACGAAACACCATAAACCAATTTAATTGTACTATTTAATATTAGGTTGTTCGGAAAGTTCCTTTCGTTTTATAAGGAAATAAAAGACGCACAATGTTTTCTATTTTATTTCTATTAGTTTATCGAATTATGCACGAACATAATTATAGAAATATGGATGATACCTAATTCAATAAAATAATATAAAACAGAAATTGTTGTTCGTCTATTATCAACTTATGATACGAAAGAAACTTTCCGGACAACTCAATATACTAAACAGTATTACTATTTCAATACTAGATAATGAATACTAATCGAATAACTATCGTAACGCGTAGAAACTAGCGAGTAATCTTCACTAGTAGTAAGAAAGAATCTATAAATAAATGAAACAACAAAGTCCGTGACGAATAAATTCATTCATCGATTTCTATCTTAACCGAATTGTCTACTCAGCTTCTAATTTAGTCGGCGTATGCTGAAAACGATGGCCATGTGTATGGACTGGAATTTCATTGGAAGATGCCGGCATTTAAAATTAGCACGGAACGCGTATCATTCGCACGCATCGGTCCAAACGAACGTTCGATTCTACGTTCGCGTATTTTCACTTTTATACGTGTGCCGCGTTTCCTTGAAAGCCGATATTCCAGGAATCTACGTATCTTCAAATCAAGCCGCGTATCCCCCGCGAATCCGCTATTTGCTATTAATAAAATACGGCGGATACATGACAGGAATTTCAAATGAAATATCACAACATGGAGCCGAATGTAGGAAACGCGCGACGATATTCAAATTGCAATTAATTCCTGGCGGAGCGTTTGGAACGTCCTCGATTTTATTCCCGATCATCTCGTCGCGATTTATATCGATAATTAATTTAAGGTACAAGATGTTCTTCAAAGCTGCGTTATCTTCGATCGTGATCATCTTCGCTTCTCTTTGATTTATCAAATTTTGAGAGAGTCCTCTTCGTTGTAATCGTCCGCGAAGAATTTGCAAAGGTAGAAAACACCGGTGGAATCGAGAAAACGTGGCTTTCTTTTGTCAGAAATCCGCTTCCAAAACGATTCCAATCGAACTCACAACTGAAGAGTCCGCTGCGATGAACTGGCCACTCCGCTTTCCGACTTTGAGTAATTTGAGCAAACGAATAAAAACCAGCCGAAAATCGCTTCAAATCAAATGGTTTTTCGAAACTTTCGAATAAATTCATCGTCAACTAGTATTCGTAGTAATAAACTTTTGCGCAACTACGATATGAAACTTGTATCTTCCTTTCTCTTCCGATAAATACGATTTTAATATGGCAGCTGCTTTCCTATTGCCGCAAATTCCATCAATTCGTGTCGCAAGTCGACGAAATACAGTGGCGCCACGAATACCACGATAGCGGCATAAAAGACATTTTTGAAATGTATTGGAATAGAATAGAAACGTTACGACGAAAATACGAACTGCAAGTGTCATGGCGTTACGGATGTTTAATAAAGTAGAAACGTAAATCTCGACAAAGATGTACGATCTTCTGATTGGAATAGCCGTGGTTTTGATGAACGGACCAAGCCAAGATAAAGGGGTGGATGCAGCGCGCGTCCCAATGCCGAAGAATTATCATTTCCGGTGTTGGTGTCGGCTGACACGGCGCGAATTCCCGTGGAATTGGCTCGGAAACGCGGCAAATATTTCGGCAGTTGGAATTTCTTGGTGGGAGCCTTTTGACGTAGCTGGTATCTTATAAAAAGACGCGAGGCGTCGCGACGCTGCATTCGCACACAAGTGACCAGAGACTAGCAGACCTCGCGAGAATATCTTCATCGCGAATCGTACGAATCAGCACCAAACAGTATTACGGATAGTCCAGTTCCTTATTCCTCTTCTAGTTTTCTATTTCGTTTCGTCGTCTAGTTCGTTTCATCGAATTTCACAGTTCACGGCGAAACGATGTCTTCGGTAATGCTAGTGAGTATCTTCCGAGAGATTGTATTTTTAATTGGTTCGGTTGGTTATGCATGAAACAGACTGTGACTCTTCTTAGATATTTGTATATATGTAATACCGGATTTTTCAAACGTATCTATCCTTCGAGAGATTGTACTTTTAATTGGTCTAGTTGATTATGCACGATGCAGAAGCGTAACTCGTGTCAGGTGCATCTGAAGGTAACTAATTATCTGTTGGTAATTAACCAGTTATAGTTTCCTTCGTTTACACTCCATAGATAATGCAGATTCTTTGGCATAATATATTTCCTTCTTACCATATGTCAGATGAGAATAAATAGCTATTCTTTGTTAATTAACCAATTATATCTTCGTCCGATTATATTGCATTAATATTTCTTAGTTTCTTTCTAATAATTAATTCCATTCTGCTCTGATAAGTAACGAATAATTCTTCTCTATTCTGCAATGGATTATATGACACTAACGTCTTTTCTCATCATCCATATTGCTTTTTATTTTTCTATTAAATTTTCTATTCCTAGCGCGTGAAATACCTGTCGTGGTGAATTTCATAATTTGAAACTCGAGCGTCGCAGAAACTACATTACTCGTGGAGCGACCTAGTAGTTTTGGCCAGCCTTGACAGTGAACTTGCGTCTGATCAGGGTGGGCCTATTCTACTGAACCGAGCGCGCCATCGCGCCTGCACAGAGTTTACCTTCCGTGCATTTAGATTTTTCGATCATTTGAATATACGTTCCTTCCTTAGTTCTCTTACGCTTCTCTTTGCACACGGTTAGCAAGTATCTATATATTTTCTTCTATTCTTTCGTCTTTTGATCGATCGACGTACGATGGCGATTTTCATGCAGTAAAATTTTGTTATCATTTCGTGCATATTACAATGGAAGTTTCCTTGAAAACGAACGTCGCCGTTAATCTCTATCTTTTTCTAAAAATTCTACAAATTTCCTATTTTCACAGTAACGTTATAAATAGCTCCTAGTACAAATTACGACAAAATAAATTCTTGTGGAGTGGTGATCGAAATCTCGTAGCAACGAAGGATCTTTGCTGATAGTAGCTCCTATAGTAAAATATAAAATACGCGATTACTATGTGGAATATATAGAATGAACGTAATTAATATTTCTAAATTATAAACCACAGGAAATCGTAACCACGCGTCAGACAATAATCCTAATATTTATTCGAGATCCTGACTCCTCGTTCCACGCAAGACCCTGCTGTGGTCATTTCTTTCGATTCGGAAAATTAATTCGGTCGTTGATTGTATACATCGGCAACAATTTGTCGAAGTGCCAGCCAGGTGTCTTATATGGTCAGGACCGCTCTTTAATGGTCGAAACTGGCCATCATCCAACGTCGTTGATTAGGCGTACCGTAGCACTGTCATCTTCCTAACACTTGCCTCGAATCCTCAGTCTCCTCCGTGCATCAGCGATAGGAACTTCAAAATTTATTCGAAACTGCAAACTTCTCACGAACGTTAGAATTTTGCACGATGAGTGACTCCGACGAAGTAAGTGATGCTCACCTGTTAATAGTGTTCGCGAACGAAACTAGTAGAACAAGACGATCGGTTTTTATCGATTATTCCTGCGTTTTGAGATAAAATTGTTTCGATGCTTCGCTTTAATTATCGAATGCCACATTTACATCGGAAAGAAGTTAAGGCAATGTATTAGGTTGTCCAAAAAGTTTCTTTCGTTTCATAAGTGAAATAATAGATGCACAACTTTTTTATTTTATTTTATTTTATTTTTTATTTTATATTATTTTATGGATTTATATATGATCCATTTTGCAGTAATAGAATAAAATGGATCAAACGTAATTCAATAAAATAATATAAAACGAAACATGTTGTGCGTACATCCACTAATTGTTTATAAAACGAAAGCAACTTTTGGGACAACCTAATAACTCAAATCGCGATAATTTGCAACTTTTGCGTGAGAAATCATCCGATTGACAGGTTCAGATTGAAAGAATCTTTGGATTGAAATATTTGTTTGAATAATTTTTCGTTTGCTTGTCGAAAGAGCGTTTCCAAGTGAAAGTGATACAAAATATCTCCGACGTGGCCTTAATCTCGATGATTTCTTTCGTTAAAGAAGAAAAAAATGTTGGAAATTCGATTGTTACACCGAATGGTCGTAAATACGCGCTAGATCGATGTATTTTCAAGCTGCTTTCACGATTACGCGAGGCGAATACTTTCTCAGCTGGATTATTCGAGCATTAGAAGCCCCGCTGTTGCTTCTAGCACCGCGTCAGTTCTCGCTCGACCATGTTGTAGTCTTCTCGCGAATATTCCTGGTCGCTTCGAACGTTGCGCGTTCTACAATTTTCTCATTGCGAAGGTACTTTTCTTGCTTCGAATATTTCGTTCAATGTCCTATCGATATGTCAAAGTAACTTTCATTTCTCTTCTCCGTGACATTCGCTGCGATCTAATTTTTTCTCGTTGATGCAACGATGATCGTTCGCGAGGTGATGGAAATCCGAGGACGAAATATTTTTAATTGCAACAGTTCCGCGTAAAAATGCTCGAAACGTACAATGTTCAATGGAATTAATTTTGCAGAACAATTAAAGAATACACTTGTGCGCCTTATAACGTAAAACTGGTCAGAAGTTAAGAATTCAATGGCTGTTTCTTGTTTTCAGGAATCGTTCAGCGACAAAGTAGCGATGTTCGACCAATACGCGAACAAGCACAAAGACAAGCAGAGCAAAAATCCGTTCACATCCGGCTCGAACATCGAAAAAAGGAAATTCTCGAAAGAAGAATACGGCAGGTGAGCTAGCGTCACTTTGGAAGAAAATTCTTCCTGCACTTAAGCGACTGATCGTTATTAGTCTTCAGAAGTATAGTGTTTAACGAAATACTTGATTGAACTTCAGACCAGAAGCTGGCTCCCTGACAGATATTCGTGGTCGCAAAGCCACGGCGCACATCCTCAAAGAGGTGCTCGAACTTTGCGAGATTATTCATCAAGAGGGCACGCCGTGTCGCGATCGACCAGAAATCATCGCAATCACGTTTGGCGACCTATTCAACATTTACACCCACATCAGCGACAAATGCGTAGGACTACTGTTGAGAGCCAGGAAACAGAAGCTCGTGGACTTTGAAGGAGAAGTACTGTTTCAGGTATCACGTTATTAATAATTATATTCTCCTTGAGAATTAGAGTGCAACTACATTCGTTTCAAATCACCAGTGGACACAACTCGACGTCTTTCAAATTGTTCTATTCTTTAAAAATACTTCTTCGCTTCTTTCTTTTTTTTAATATACAGGGTGGTTGGTAACTGGTGGTACAAGCGGAAAGGGGGTGACTCTGCGCGAAAAAAGAAGTCGAAAATACAGAATAACAATTTTTCGTTTGAGGCTTTGTTTTCGAGAAAATCGACTTTGAATTTTCGCTCGGTACGCGTGCGGTACGTTATAACGAGACGTGATAAAGTGCACGCGTACCGAGCGAAAATTCAAAGTCGATTTTCTCGAAAACAAAGCCTCGAACGAAAAATTGTTATTCTATATTTTCGACTTCTTTTTTCGCGCGGAATCACCCCCTTTCCGCTTGTACCACCAGTTACAAACCACCCTGTATATTTCTCTATTTTTAAAAAATATTCTTTATGGTTTTGCAACTACGTTCCTCGCGTTGGGCAATCAGAATGTCTTTCGCAAACAAATGATTCACGAAAGCTTAGAATCGCGCGTGACGAAACTCGGGAACGGATTAACAAATTGTACTAAAATTAATGACGAAGCTTAGTCGATAAAGTGGCCTCGTAAATCAAGATTAAGACTTTGTACTCGAAACATATTGCGCTCGATTTTTCATCTTGATCGATCCCCATCGACTTATTACAGAGACGAGACGACGACGTACCCATCTACCTGGTGAAGCCCATCAACGAAATCCGGGAAATGTTCAAACAGCGGCTAAAAGAAATTGCACAGGAGACGCCCATAAGCTAACAATCGTCTTCGTCGTTCGGCGAATAAATTCCATGGTGAAGAGTCCCTGCTGCAACTCTGTGTTACCCAACGTTATCCTGTATTTATTTACGACACAGCCGTTGAAGCAACGCGAACGGCCATTGTATAGTTTGTAATTTTTATTCGAAGTGTACGTGAGACGAACGAATGGTTGAAGTCGAAGAATGAGATGATGATGTAGGTCGATGAAGGACAAATATGTGCAATGTGATATTTCCATAGAATTATTAGGAATAAAGATTCTTTTCTAGCAAAGATTTCATCGGTATTTCTCTCTCCCTCTGTCAATCTTAACCGTCTCGAACGATTATACTAAACAATTGTCATGACCAAACCAAAATCTCGAAAATAAACTGGCGAATCTTGAGAATCGTAGATAAAGAAGTTTCACAATATTTGGACGCAAACATTCGTACAGAGATTGCACTCTAAGAATCCGGGAAAATTACCGAAGAGTAGCGTCGGTTTAGAGCGTCTCCGTTCGACACACTGTCGATTGTCCTGGCAAATCCAATTTCTTCGCCATTTGCTGAAAAGAAGCGGGATCAGCGTAGACCATTCGCTCCGTTACTTCCAAACCTTTATTCGTACAGAGCTGTTCACGTACAACATTAAAAATAACGCAAGGCTTGCCGCCGTTTTCAGAAGAATACAACGAAATTTCTCGACGTGTACTGCGACCTCGAGCGAGAACGATTAGGCAACGTCCTTTCGTGTAACAATGGACCAAAACGACGTGCGTTTCGCTGGCATACCACCGTTGTCTTTTCCTTTCTTTTTTGAAGAAATTGCGATTGGCTCTATTTCTTTGAAGTAGAGTCCATCGTCAATTCTCTTGTTATATTCGTCTTTCCATAATTACCGCGATAATATGCTAAACTTACTAAATTTGACAAGATAACTATCGTTTCTTATTAAAAATTTCCTAAAACTTTGCGTAAAGCTTCAATCAGTGGTTTAGAAGATAGTTTGAAAAATTGGGAGAAGTGACGATACGTGGAAAATAGATGTCAAAAGGCAGAGAACGCGGGAGAGCATCTTAGAAACGAGCTTAGACGATGGAAAAACTTGAGATCAAAAGTGTCACAGTTTGCTGAAAACGACATCGTTGCGCGTTCCAACGTTCTCGTTTACGGATGACTCAGTGGTTGGTTGGGTCATCGGTTTGCTGTGGATCGGTGCGGTCGTCCAATTCGAACACGCGTTTGAAAATTACGCTATCGAGGAAAAATGCGCAGCTACTTAGCCTTAACGCGCTAAACGTTTTATGTATGTAAACTTTCGTCTTTTGTTCGTATACTGGGGCGCGTATTCCGCGTTTACGCGCTAAATGGAAGGCGAAGCGAAATTAATTGCGCGTTTAACGCGTCAAAGGCGAATTTTCGAAGATATCTAATTATTGCCACGTTATTACGTAATTTATTAGCAGCTAACAGTGTGTAATATTTGGACGATTTCTAGACCAACGGTACACGATGCCTGTTGCTCGTTAATTCGAAAATCAGACGTTTAAACTCGTAAGAACGAAGTTCCGTATTTCTAATTCTAAAGATAACGAACTTTTTTTATCAGAATGTAGCTTAGCCAGCGGGATTGTTAGTTCTTTGTAGGATGTCGAGTAAAAAATCTTGCCAACAAGCCACGAGTCATTGTGTTCCTGGCACAGACAGCGAAAGTAACCGAATCGAATTCCTCGTTACGTTCGTGTTCTCGCCAAGATTCGTAGGAATCGACTGATCGTTTCATCGAACCGTCTGATATATTAGCTACGAGCAAGGGTCTCAAGCAAGAAGAAACAAGAACAGAACGAAAACGGACGAAAGGAAGCGAGAGTAACTCGTCGGGTGGCAACATCTTCCATCGATATCGACGATAAGAAACAGGAAGCAGATGAAGAGAAAAAAGGAATCCAGGTAAAAGAAAGATAATTTCTTTGTTTTTTTTTCTCTCCTAACAATCAGAAATATTCACAGGCAGTTAATTCCATCTTAATATTAAACCAAATAAACTCGAAAGAAGAAAAAGAAAATCAGGAAACGAAGCTGAGAAAGAAAAAGCACAGGGGATCCGGGTTTTCTTCGTTTCTGTCGATTCGAATCCTTCTCGCTCGAGAGGCGTCCGTTCGATTGTCCGAGAGGTCGCTCGGGTCAGCGACTGTCTGTGCGCTTTCTTCACGAAGAAAAATATATGTATATATATATTTAATGTCTCTTAATCATAATATATATATAATAATAATAATCAATTTCTCTCTAAATATCGCGCGTGACAACGTATCCTTTCATTACTCTTTTTATGTACAATAATTATATCTCGCGAGCTTCATCGATTTTTTTCCTTCTTTTTTTTTTCTGTGTGTGTTTTGTGTATGTTTTAACATCGTTATTATTAACAATTCTTCTTAAATTCTTCTCTCTAGTGGCGTAAGTTTCGTGAGCGTCAGGAGGCTTCCGCGATCGTTACACCCTCCGAGTGGGTGGCACCGATCCATCGTCGTTTTAATGGAAACGACGACCGTTACGCCGGAAGCCTCCGTTGAAAGTTACGTCACCGATCAGGATATACCATTTTTATTACTTTCACTCGTCCTAAAAACGTGTACCACACGATCCAACGACAAAAGGGAGGTAACGCATCGTCGATTCTCACTGCTTTTCCACCGCGTTTCCGCCACCGGTTGTCGCCTTCGTCTTTATTTGTTACCCTCCAACGCCATTGCGAATTCCATCCTGGAGCCGAGCTTCGACAGAATTTTCAACGACGAAGTCCCTTCTGTAACTTTCGACGATCGACGTTCCGGTTTTCCTCACCTCGATCGCTGTGTCTCTCGCGGAAAATCGCTCGAGCATGTTCCTCGAGGTACGACGATTGGAGCGGAAAGAACTGTGAACTCGGTGATGTTGACAACGACGTCCTCGGTGGCTGAGAACTAGAATCATCGTGACGATCATCATCGCGGAAACGCGTGTTTCATCGCGTTTCAAGCGTTCTGCTAGACGTTCGACGGTGTCCGTTGGAGCGTTTCGTGGTTATTGGAGTATTTTTCAGATAGGAACCTTGAATACATTTCAAGGGAAAAAGTCTTTCCAGGATGATGCACAGGTGTGTCTCTTTTCAGTAGAAAATATAGAGTGTCTTTAAGGATAGCGATAAGAAGACACGATTAGAGAAAAGAAACGCGTGGAAGTTATGAGAGAGAAAGAGAGAGAGAGAGAGAGAGAGAAAGAGAGACAGAGAAAGAGAGACAGAGAAAGAGAGACAGAGAGAAAAAGGATCGAGAAAGAAGAAGGAATGGATAGAAGAAAAAAAGAAGCCAGAAGAAGAGAGAAAGAAGAAGAAAAGGAAAAGAAGAAAGTTGTTCGTAAAGAGAATGAGCTAGAAATGTGAAATAAATGGATCCGGTAGTAAGTTCCTTACTCAGTTTAAAAAAAGAAAGATATCAATAATTCTGCAGTTAGTTTGCTAATTAATCGAAGAAAACATAGCTTCTTTAAAGATAAAAAACTCTACCAGCTAACACTACAATAAATTCTACCGACGTTAAAGAAGTTATAGAATTAATGATAACGAAAAGTCGATGGTTATACCATTCGATCGTTACGCGACTCTAAAAAAAAAAAGAAACAACCATACTGTCGGTCGAAAGATTTAAATCAGCGTATTGCTCTAGATAAAACATAAAAAGATTTTTTCCCCCTTTCCATTCATTTTTTTTATCTACTCTTCATCAGAAACCACGATTTTCAATCTCTTCATTTACTCTTCGCGGCGTTTCGGCTTCACCGACGACACGATACGACACGATATATTATGTACATATACATTCCCTGTACAAAGAATAGGAAACACGCGAACAAAATCCCTGCCAGGACCAGTAGACGATGAAACGGAAAAGCAGCGGCAGTGCGTGACACGGTAGTCAGCCAGGAAATCGGAGTAGGTGTAAAATGATAATAGAGAGCGATCTATCTCAGCTCCTTCCTGCATTACCGACGCAGTCCAGCCGCTCTAACGTTACAGCAGGTCGTGTCTCTACCCAAACATCATTCGATCTTTCATTTATCTTTCGTTCTCACTCGTGATTATCACATCGTCGTAACGTTCGCGCCAATTCCTCTGGAATTTCTTTCGACTTTCCCTGAAAGTGTTGGAATTTTGGAATTTCTCGCACGGCTCCAGTCTGGTTCCTCTCCGCTTCCACCGGTTCCACTATTTCGTGTCTTCGCTTTCGGCCGTGCCTGCTTCTATTCCGTGTCTCCTTTTCACCTAGTTTTTCGTTACAGTGTTATATTATCGTTATTAATATTGATTTTTTTTTGGTATATGTGTGTGTGTACACGCGTGTATGGATTGTTTTTTGGTTCGTGCTTGGCAGAGGAATTCTGTTGCCGACGGAGCACGACGAGACAAGCCTAGGCCCACTTGTCGACAACCGCTTCGTTTGCTGCAACATAATAACACAGGCACACATCGATTAGTTCGATTCTTTCCTACACCGCGTCGCGAAGGCTTCTCAACTTGCTCGTCGATCCTTCGATCTGTCGTGCGGATCAACCGTGACAAACTTGGCAAGCTGTTCCGATTAGACGTTCGTTTGTATCTCTTTGCCTGCAACTGCCTCGAGAACTCGAGTCCTTTTTCTGGATTCTCGAAGCCCGAGCCTGAAGCTGTGATCGATCGTATCTCTTCTTTTCTTTGTTTTCGTTCTTTCTTTGCCTCGAACTTCCTCGATCATTTTTCGCACCGCCGTGAATGACGAGTACCCCCTTTGTCTCTTCGAATGTGAATTTTTCCTTCTCCTCTCTTTCTCTCTCTCTCTCTCTTTCTTTCTCCCTCTCTGTCTGTCTGTCTCTAAACACCCCTCTATTAGGGCGCGGTCACTATATTGAGCATAATCGGTGGAACGAGTATAGCGAAGTGTTCGATCAGTTTTTTTTTTGTCTATAGATAGAAGACATATTTCAAACATATTTTATTAATATACAATTTGTAAACTTCTTATCGGACTGCTAAACTGTTGAAATATCGACACGTTCAACGATATACATCTTGTCTTTTCCTTTATTACATATTTAATTAGCGTCTTTTTCATTGAAAACGGGGGAAGGCGAGCAACACAGAAAACCACCGATGGTAAACGTGTCAACGCACCGAGAGAACAGCCAACGAAATTAACACCCAAACCCAGGCACTCGCACCTCGTCTACGCTTGCTATGAAATTTCCTCGAAACTCGCCATACTCGTTCTACCAATGATACAGAATCGTTTCGTTCAACGAAAGCGAAGAACGCGCCCCGTCGTTTCGTAGTTTCCGTTTTGTCCCCTCTTTCTCTATATGTATACGACTGTATAGCATTGTGTGTGTGGTTGGTGTATGTATGTGTGTACATATGCGTGTGTCGGTGTATAACGTGTCGATGGTATTTCATAAGATCTCTGTTTTCGGCTCGATCCCATCGGTCAGCTTGCGGGTTGTTGTTGCTTGGGTGGGTGTTGTTTAAGTGCCATTCTGACGATCTTTTTCTCTGTGTCTGGACTGCTGGCGATTTTCGTCCTATCGCGGTTCCCGAGCTTTATTTCGGCGGCGTCACAGGCGGTGCCACTGCAAGCATATCACACGTAGTCTCGATTAATTATCAAGAAACCGTGAACGGGGAACAATCACGTGCGTCAGAACATTGTTCCCCGGTTACCGCATATCCTAACAGCCGGGCCCGTAACGTCCATGTTACTTTTTGTCCCCTATCCGTCCCTTTTCTTTTTTTTTTCTTTTTTACTTCTGTTTCTCTCTTGCGTACGCGGTTCTGGTCTGTGCGTCATTCAGTTCGATTCGAACAATTTTAACCGAGATTGCTCGTACATCGTCCAATCGGAATATATACGTTCGAGTTTTACGTGGAAGCTTTTTCTATCAACGCATTGCGTGGGATTTTATAACAACCGTGGAACAATTTGTTGGCGCGCTACGAAGGATTTTCTAAGCATCGTTTCATCTATTTTATTCATTTTTCCTTACCGACAGTATTTTCCTTCTCCCGTTTAATGACGAAGTCGAGCAACACGAACCTTGCGCTTATAATTCACCGAAGCTAAAGATCGTAACTAACTGAAAACCTACGTTCGAATTTAAACTTGCCGAAAGAAACAGCTAGCAGACGGCTAAGCTTCTCGAATAATACACGAATCGCTTGAATTCCAAGTAGAAGATATTCCTTCGAGTTCATAATCCACGCGCAGTGCGTTAAACGAAAAATCATTTACCGTAAAAGATAGATGGCTACAGGAATGAACGAAGAAAAAGGAAATGGTGAAACGTACAGCCAGCAAATCGTAAGTTCGCTTTCATTCTCAAGCGAGGATAATCGCTCGAATCGTTTCACGTTATTTCCTTTTCTTCAACTGTCGTTTTCAACTGATATTGTCGTATACGTCGCGTCATGTATCGTGGCGTTTTCTCAAGGGCTGCGGGGAATAATAAGATACATAAACTAGTAGAAGAAACAATGGAAATAATAAAAACTGTTACCTGGTGGATCCACGCGTGGAGCAGCGATCTCTCCTCGGACATTACGTTTTTACTCTGTGACTGAATAGTTTTCACACATCAGCAGGCAGGAGTTAGCAAAGAAAAGTGTGTCGGGGTCAACTTCTTCGATTAGGAGTAGATTGCTTTTTTTTTTTTTGTTCAGTCATTCAGGCCAACAGGACAGTTATAAATTGGTATTCTGTTCGTCTTTGATTTTCAAATTGTGTTTTTTTTTTCTGTTCTGAGGAAGCATGCAAAAAATTCAAACAACAATTCCGAGGGGAACACAGAATGGCCGGTGATGATGATGTATAATATAACGCGAGATGGTTGTGACTGTTCGAGCTTCGAGTCGCGGATGACGATTCCGAACTGGTCCGCTTCCGGTCCCACGAGCGAACTCCCGCGAATTTCACATCCTTTCGACCATTCCTCGCACGTCCGGTCGATAACGGAGCGAGTCGGAATCCTGGAGCAATTTCTGATCCAGGCTGCGGTAGTTAAGAATGGTAGAGGTCTCCAAGTGTCCATTAAACGTTCCGCGAACAAACGTTCTGCCGGTACTTCGATTTAGAAATTGAAAAAGAAGAAGAAAATACGAGAAACCGAGTGAAAAAAAGATATAGGAACGAAGTTTAAGAAAGTCACCTCGAGTGATCAAAAACCTTTATTTCCTTCATCTCCAAACCTAATAAATAAACAAAAAAAGAAAAGTACTAGAAAGAGGAAAGAAAATATGTTAAAAAAAAAAAAAAAAAAAGAAGAAGTACCATGTACACCCAGAAATCGCTAACAATATTAACCACGGCACGGGACGTCGTAGTACAGTAAAGGATAAGATACAAACAGATCACGGGAATGGCAGGAGAAGTGAATGAATGAGAGAGAAGAAGGTACAAATAGTCGCAGGCGTGAATGGAGACAAACACTTATTACAGTTCACATTGTATTAAGTGTTCGATGTTCGTACACGCGGCAAATGCCACTTCTCAATTATATACCGTATTCTTATCAAGTAATTTCTAACTCGTGGTAGGCCGATCAATGAAACTTCGAACACGCATTAGTAACACACCATTGTTTTTTTTTTCTTTCTTTCTTTCTTTTTTCTTTCTTATCTTTTATTACAACAAGTAACGCACTAGATCGGACCGCAGTTAATCATCGTATTGAGATTAATGATAGCCGCGATGCGATATTTATACTTTCACTTATAATTGTTGTTCCGGTCTCGATTCGAACTTCTCTGTGTATATATGTGTGTGTTTGTGTGTATGTGTACTCGAATAAATAAAAATAAACTGATAAATAAACCTTTCGATTTTTACTAACGACAGATGAAAATATCTGTCGCCCATAAATCGATCGATCTTGTCTTTTTGTTAATTTACAATCATCGATCGAAATATTGGTATACACGTATAATATATATATATGTATATACATATATATATATAGACTGTTCTATTTCATAGCGATCCTGCGAGTAACTCGCGATCGTTTATAATTCTTTATATTACTATTAACTTCTTCTTTCCGTGTACAAGATCGAACCTCGTCCCGGTTACTCGTTAAACTATGAATATACCCGGGTCTAATTAATTAGGATCATCACACACCGTGGCTCGCCACAACGTGCATCCGTGGCGATGATAGTATGCATCAAAAAAAATCATTCAATGTAGTCGCACTCTCTATTATAAGTTATTAATCATTATTATTATTAATATTAATATTATTATTATCTCATTATATCATTAGAAATAGGTACTTCCTGCACGAACGATGCGACCGTGGTTTCATCATCGTAGCTATATCGTACTAGATTAGGTTACTTGAAGCGTTGGGCAAGCTTCTTGCGAAGAAACGTGGAACTTTCAATAATTTATTTACCTCTCCCCCTCTTGCTTTTTATTTCTTCTTTTTCTTTATTATTATTAATCAATTGTTAATCAATACGTTTCGAGTTATATCTTCTTCAGGTTTGAATGAGAAGATTTATACTACGAAGGTAGATAAGTCAAAATATATATACTTATATATATATCTTTTTTTTTTTCTTTTTTTGCCTGACAAATTGCAAAATAATTTCTCGTTCGATCGTCGATCGAAGGAGATATATACTCGAAGGCGCGCGCCGATCGCGATTCAATAGTGCGATCAATTGCCCAACGCTGCATTGGCCTTCTCTTTCATCGATGGCACTCTCTACTGTTCCTCGGCTTCTTTGTCACGGATCTTTTGTCAATGAGAGTTAATTAAAAGGGAGGAAGTGAACGAAGAGCAAAAGAAAAGGAAAAGTGAAAGATGAAGAGAACACAATCCACACAATATGCAAGTACTTACAAACGTTCGAGACGTCGAGTGAACGAAAGAAAGCACGGAATTTCTCTCGTCAATGTTTATTGAGCGTTGATGAAGTGCTGTCAGACCGTTCTACTTTTCTTTTTGTTTTCTTTCGATCGTCTTTTTAATATTTCTTTTTGCTTTTTCTGACCGTATCGGCACCACGATCCTCGCTGATATCTCCGTGCTGATACGACAATTGAATTCGAAGAGAGGGAAAGAAGAAAAGAGGAAAGGCTAAACATTTATAACGTTACACTTTCATTTTTCGTTTATCGGCTATGTCTCGCACGAGATTATCGGAGAAAATCGTGCCGATACTTCATCATATCTCGCTGTACAAAAAGTAAATTCCGTTATTTCGAATAAAACATACAAGTTAGTGAGTTGAATACAGTCAAGAAAGGAGGGAAAAGTATGAAATAAAATAAAAGCGTGGTTTAGAGTGCGCGCACGCTCTAGCGCTGCACCTTAAGCACGTGGACAAACGGATTGTACAAGTCTTTTCGATGTTTCTTTACGAATCCTTGCTTCACGGGTCTGATTAAGTTTAATTATGTCCATACCAAAGTAGTATGGCGCCCTAACCGGTAATTAATATATATATACACATACATATATGTATATTTATATATTACACTAGTCGTTACACTGCGAATGGCGCTGTCTCACGCAGAATTAAATTAATTATATGCACTCGTCGCGTCGAACGAACGGTGGACACACAAAGAAAAAAAAGAACGGAGAAAAAAAAGAGAGAACGTTCTCATCGTCTCGTCTTTTTTTGAACGCAAAAGGTACGCAAACTGATCCTCGAGGCCACATCGTCAGTCTTGTTGCGTTTGCACGTGGTCGAGGAATGGCTTATCCGATTTTTATATCTTTCGCCTTAGTTTGCTCGCCAAAAAAAAAAAAAAAAAAAAAAAAGAATAAAATGAAAACACGGCACTCGACTCGGCCGAATGACACTATTTTTTTCCTCGTATCTTCCTAACGTGGTACGATTTATAAAACCCCGAATGAGAGAAATGACTAAGAGACAGCAGTTAGATGCGTTAAAAAGGCCCACGTATACTCGTGACGACACCGGATCTTTCGCTTTCGCATGTGGCGCGTGTATATTATATAGCATGGGGTGTATCTGATGGCGAATCTGAACTCGAAATCTCGTTCGATGCTCGAGCATTCTTATCTACGTTGGTTGTAACAACAAGAACAACTAGAAGAAGAGAAAGAAGAAAACGACGACGACGATGATAATGAGGATATGAAAGTATTTATAGAGGAAAAGCTATGTATGCAGTTCTCTTGGACGTTCGACTGAGCAACGTTTGTAACGTGTCAAGAACTGATCTAACACATTTATACTGTCCAGGGTAAATAACATTCAGAACATTCATTTTTACAATTTCTTATATGTGAAAACTGTATCGTGTCTCTGTACAAAGAAAAGAGAGAAAAAATAGATTATCGGACAGTGAACGTTCGTGATGGTGTCAACTCTTTCATCGCGGTGATCCACTTTAGTCGACTTATTGATTAAAGTCAATTTTATTCACCTGATAACGTGTACTTTCGTAGAAATGATATATTATTCAAATACGCTAAAACTATCGTCCGCTATTTACCTATAATTCCACAATGAAAGAGTCAAGTGAAGAGATTCCAATGCCTTGAACTGTCGGCAATTGTTGTTAATAGGAACAAAGATATACTTCCTGATCGAGCGTTCTCGTGTTCAGACCACCATCCCGAGGGAGATTAATATGACGAGACACGGACTGTCAAAGACCATAGATCAGTGTCGAATTATTTCTTTTTTGTATCTTATACGCACGAGCCTTTGCAGTCCGTGTCCGGTGAATTAGTGGTATTACAAATCTATTACGTGGCATCGATTGTTTAGACACAAATTACATCCAGTAAAGTACACGTGAAGGTAACAGCGTGGATGCAATGATAGTGCAAAGATGTTAGGATGATCCTGCCGTGCTAACGTAATTCAAAGGTAAAGTTTAAAGTATACGTAAATTTCGTTTTTTACCTGTACACTGTTGAAGTTGACTCTTACTTGTACCAGGCTAAATATCGAGTAATTAAAGAATGCCTTAAACAGATGTAACAATTGAGTATCATCGAGGAAATAGGTAAAGCACAGCAGGATTCGAAAACCATTGATAGTGATTGTTCTACGAGGTGAATATTCTTGTTTTGGTTAGGATTTACCATCGGTAGTACGGTTGTGCATGCAATTACTCGTCTACGAGGGAAGGAAGACATAGTTAATAGACGGGTTCAAAGGTGAGATCCATTAATTTTTCAACTTCATGCACAATCTCTGCGTTGATATTTCAGCAACAGGTTAGGCAGTTCCAGTTTTGTCGTCTTGATCGAAGGAGACACTCCAAATGCTAAGGATTAACGAATAACAACAAGTGTTTTAAGAACAAGCAACAACAAAAGCGGCTAGAGTTAGATAGAAAGATAAACAGTGAGAGAAAATTAAAATTAGGAATAAATACGGCATGGAAAATATAAAACATCTAAGGATGTTCTTCAAGTAAAAATGAAAGGAACAAAATTGTATGATGTGTGTGCTGCTGTGCGTTAGAAAAGTTAAGTGCCCAAAAATAGAACTACCGCAAAATATCGTGCAACATGCTCTCTAGGACTCTATTCTGTCGATGTTTTAACTAATTCAAAGAGAATTTTGATATTCGACTTTACTTGCAATAACTTGCTTCTCAGTTACAAAACGCTAAGACATCGTCAGATGTGCAGTACGTATAAAACAGTAATATACAGGCTACACAGAATTGAAGGTATTACCACAAACTATCGATGAATAAATTAATGTTTTAGAAGTGCATTGTGCTCAAATATCATGCAATGTGTATACGTTTTAACAACAGGGTTAGGGAAACGGGTGTACTAATGTATCAAGGTTAGAAAAAACATTGGTGGGTGTCGTTTCTTTCTTTTCTTTTGTTGGGGAGGGAAAGTTAATGTTTAAAAGGCACTCGTAGAAAATAATTTAACAATCACAATAGTTTTGATTGCGCGGGGTCTCTTTTTTATCACTCGAAGCCACTGAAACCCGTAATATGATTGTAGAGCGACTTCAGGGTACGGTGTGATGCGGGCATGGTGGGCCTTGGTGGCAAATCTGTATTGGTTGTACTAACACCATGCACAACAGTCAAACTGGTTAAAATCTCACTTAAACGCACTTCAATTAATAACTTATCTTCGAGGCTTCCCGGGCAACGGGGAAGAACTTCGGTTTTTGTTTAAATGCAATTGCAAGTCCGAGAACTCAGTTGCAAAATGTTTTCCATAGGAAAAACACTGTCTGTTAGACTAAATGTTTGTTTTCACGGACGTTCTATATGGGACAAATACTTAATAGTCCAAAGAACACAGCCCACATTAGAACGATCCAAAGCACTGAGTCAATTGGATTCTCACCATCTGCGAACTTTCTGGCAATGAACTTAAGAGTTTCGTCGAGAAGTACCACTGGAATGGAGAACTTCATAACGGTAACCCACTCCTCGCCCGTTAGAGGAGTAACTTGGAATACAGACTAAAACAAATAATAATTTATGTTATTACATTACATCCGTATAAGAACAGTGAGAAAATGAACAGCAGTTCTTTTTGTTGCATCTTTATATACCGAAAGGACGTCGATGTAAAGGATGACAAAGTGGAGTGTGAAAGAAAGAGCCATAGAGGCAATGAGCCACATGTTAGACCAGGGCGGCATAGTGACGAGAGACTGATTCTCAGATAAACTGAAAGGAAATAAAAAGAAAGTAAAGTAGAAATTAATATAAGTTTAAACGTTTACAAGAGGAGATTCGTTTGTATGGTATCACCTGTTCATAGCATTCAACATTTCAATGGTTACGAGTACAGACAGAGCCATCGTCATGGGATGAGGATCTGTGAAGATCTTGCAATTAACGCCTTTGAATTCATCGCCACCACCCAAGCACGCCAAGTGATGAGTCTGGAAATCACAGCAATTATCGTTACGATGACGTATCAAGAGCATCGACTAATATGATAATTACCAATTGATAATAGCTCATCTGTGGCCCATGCGGACTGTACATGAACCACCACGCGGCTGATCCAACAGTCGCAGCACCTACATATCCACCAATAGCCATATAGCGGAAGAACAACCAACCAGAGATGAGAGATTCGTCGGCTTTACGAGGAGGCTATAATATTATAAATATAATTATAATTTCCTTTTACATTTTCATAAAATACAACTTATTTACTTGACAACGTTACCTTGCTCATAATGTCCAGATCAGGTGGATTAAAACCGAGAGCAGTAGCTGGAAGACCGTCAGTTACCAAGTTGACCCACAAAAGTTGTACAGGGATCAGAGCTTCGGGAAGACCAAGGGCAGCAGTCAAGAATATACTATAATTATCAAGAAGAATTAAGTAAGTTGTTTACCGTTTCTTTAATCAATATTTGACACACATATTGGTTTATCCGTACAAACCTTACGACTTCACCAATATTGGAAGAAATCAGATAACGAATGAACTGTTTCATGTTATTATAGATGGCACGACCTTCCTCAACAGCGGCGACAATGGAAGAGAAGTTATCGTCAGCTAATACCATCTCAGAGGCAGATTTCGCGACAGCGGTACCAGATCCCATAGCAATACCAATCTCGGCTTTTTTCAAAGCAGGCGCATCATTTACACCATCACCAGTCTATGATCGAGAAAGGAAAAAAAATAAAAAATAAAAATAAAAATCACGACTTACATTTCTTACGATATATAGACAGCATCGATTAAATAACCTACCATAGCCGAAATTTCATTCATGCTTTGTAAGAACTCAACGATCTTGGATTTGTGAGCGGGTTCTACACGAGAGAACAGACGAGCTCTGGCGCAGGCAGCCTTCTGTTCCGACGAAGGAAGATCATCGAATTCACGTCCAGAGTATGACTTTCCGGTCGTATCTTCATCTTCACCGAAGACACCGATACGTCTACAGATGGCTTCAGCAGTAGCCTTGTTGTCGCCAGTAATGACAATAACACGAATACCAGCGGCACGACACCTGGCAATCGAGTCAAATACTTCCTTGCGAGGTGGGTCAAGCATACCAACGACACCGATGAAGGTGAGGTCCTTTTCGTACGTGTAGAACTTCGTGGAGTCATCAAGATCCATATCGTCGGGTTTCATTGGGTGATCAGCAGTAGCAAGAGCAAGACAACGCAGAGTGTCTCGGCCAGTACCATATTGGCGAGTCAGATCCAATATACGATTTTTCAGAGTAGATGTAAGAGGAACCTTGGTAGATCCAACACGAGCGTGCGTGCACCTGTCCAAAACACCTTCTGGGGCGCCCTTAACGAACAATTTCGGTCCAGTACCCAATTTAGTTGGTTTCAAGGGTGTACAGTAAGAAGACATAGATTTACGATCGCGAGAGAACTCCAGAGTGAATTCTTTCTTCCATTTCGTCTCCATGTCTTGTCTAGCAGCGATGGCCGTGTTACGCCTATCCAGTCCGCTCTTAGAGACACCGTACGGATTGATCTTCTCCGCAAGAACGATAAGAGCAGTCTCTGTTGCCTCGCCGACCTTCTCGAATGCTTGTTTGAATTCGTTGAAATCGATAGCGGAGTCGTTGCACATGATACAGATCGTACCGACTTCGTGAAGAGTTTCGTAGTCCTGACCACGAATCTTCTTGCCTCTCAAGAAAATCTCACCAACTGGTTCGTAGGTCGAACCAGTGATCTCGAATTCGTGGAAGCTGCTGTCGTTGCCCTCGATCTTATCGAAGATGAACATTCTGTAACAATTTGTAAATTCTTAGAGAAAAATATACAAGAATTAATTATTGGCCACAAAATCATCATTATGAACGTTCGACTAGTGCCACGTTGGTACCACGAAAATTTGAAAATTCCCAAATCAGCATAAAAATTACGAACATCGTACTAATAGTCCATCGACATAACTTACCGGCTAACAGACATCTGGTTGGTGGTCAAGGTACCAGTCTTGTCCGAACAGATGACAGAGGTACAACCTAAGGTCTCGACGGATGGCAAGGATCGCACGATGGCGTTCTTCTTCGCCATACGACGGGTACCCAAAGCCAAGCAAGTGGTAATTACAGCTGGCAAACCTTCGGGAATGGCGGCTACGGCCAGGGCAACGGCGATCTTGAAGTAGTAGATGGCTCCCTTGATCCAGGATCCACCATGAGCGGGATCGTTAAAGTGGCCAATGTTGATAGCCCAGACAGCCACGCAGATCACGGAGATAACCTTCGATAATTGTTCGCCAAACTCGTCCAGTTTCTGTTGCAGAGGCGTTTTGATCTCCTCGGTCTCGGACATCTCGGTACGGATCTTACCAATGGCGGTGTTCAGTCCAGTTCCAATGACGACACCGCGAGCCTTACCCGCGGCTACGTTAGTACCAGAGAACAAGATGTTCTTCTTGTCCTGTGTGACGAAAGGAAAATAAAATTATTGCGGAAGAAAAAAGTAAGATGGAAATAAGATTATGAACGTTTTATCAATTTTGGTCAATGGTCTGATCAGTTAGCAGATCCTTAGATGTCAAACTGACCGACTTCGCGTCCTGTCAATTTCTCAATATCGTTATTGAAATTCGTTATCAGATATTATTCCAAATATTACTCTAAATACCCGAAAGAAAATTTTAGCCTTAATGTTCATCGTTCGCAAAACCATAGGAGTATTATATCAACTACACGAACCTGATTGACGGCACGTGGGTCAGGCACAGGATCCGTATGTTTGATCACCGAGACAGATTCACCGGTCAGGATAGACTGATCGATCCTGAGGGTAGTCGAGAAGATCTTGGTTAGACGGATATCGGCCGGGATCTTGTCACCGACGGACACTTCTACGATGTCGCCGGGCACGATCTCCTTGGCACGAATCCTCTGCACGCCGGCTTTGTCCATTCGCAGGACTTTGCCCATCTCAGGCTCGTACTCTTTCAACGCTTCGATCGCAGACTCGGCATTACGTTCTTGCCACACACCGACCACGGCGTTGGCAATAAGAATGAGCAAAATGACGAAGGGCTCGACGAAGGCCGTGAACGCATCCTCGTGCTCCTCAAATAAAGCTAATACCTGGAGAATCGTGAATTCGTTCGTTAGAAATGTACATTCGTGCAGGTTTCTATCATGCGATTTTTCCTGCCTCAGTTATAGATATAGACGAAATATATGATATACATATATGACTGTGTAAATGTAAAATGCTTCTGAACAGTATTGTTATCACTAAAAGGCAGTAGGGAAAATGTATAACAAAGGAAGCAAGAACGTACTTATTGTCGTACTGTCCCGAAACGAAGAACGACAGGTCGAAGGACCGATAGGTCGGCGACATTTCTCTAATTTGCTTATACAAGACGTTTTTATTGTACGAGATCATTGAAATTCTTTTTAGCGGCAGCAACGATCGGTGCGTTGTATAATCTCTTATCGCGCGTTCAATATTTTTATTAATAACAAACGAAAGATTTTTGACTGGGAAATTTTAAATCACCGTGTACGTATGTTTTATTTTTGCAGCTCAAATGTTGCCCGACAGTTCCGCTCTCGTATACAGGGTGGTTGGTAACTGGTGGTACAAGCGGAAAGGGGGTGATTCTACGCGAAAAAGGAAGTCGAAAATATAGAATAAACATTTTTCGTTTGAGGCTTTGTTTTCGAGAAAATCGACTTTGAATTTTCGCTCGGTACGCGTGCGGTACGTTATAACGAGACGTGATAAAGTGCATGCGTACCGAGCGAAAGTTCAAAGTCGATTTTCTCGAGAACAAAGCCTCAAACGAAAAATTTTTATTCTATATTTTCGACTTCTTTTTTCGCGTAGAATCACCCCCTTTCCGCTTGTACCACCAGTTACCAACCACCCTGTATATGGAATAATAGTTAAAAGAACAGAAAAGGATTTTTAGAATATAAAACTTACACGGGAACCCTGGTGACTGATACACGCGGATTTGGATGAAATTTTGTACAAGTGTTCATATAAAAATTTGACCGTAATTCGTTCGTGCCTGTTTTTTATTTTAAAATAGATATCAAGCCTTTTAACCGAGCTGACTCTTTTATGCAAGCGTGCTAATAAATCGTGAACGACAAAAGACATCAAAAAGTTATACCATGTCTTGAGATCTATAAAACTGTGCGAAAATTTTTCTGAAAAGAAGTCTCGTTTTTATATAATTTCTGAAGAACGATGAATTTTTCAAAACAATTTTCGCACACATAACACGATATAACTTCTATTTCAACCATTTTTTTGCTATCTTGTTGCGTTTATGATTTATATCCACACACATTAAAGAAAAAAAGACAGGTACGAACGAATTACGTCTAAATTCTTAAATAAGTCTAACGAAACACTTGCGCAAAATCTTAATCAGATCAGCGTGTATCAGTCAATTCCTTTGTTAATGACACTTAAGCACTGATCGAGATAATAAAAAACTAAGAAAAATTAGTGCAACTATTATTTTATACTATAAAACAGCTTAACTAAAATACTCGAAAGATCCAGAGAATCAAATGATTTGCATCTGCCGCGTTTAAACAGATAACTTTCTACGTCTTAAACTCGACGATATGTTCGCAACATCTATTACGAATCTTCTACACGTGCGTAAGGATAACTATACTCTGCGTAGCTCGGCGACAGATCGATAGGCTATTTTTTCACCTTTGAAACCAGATGTATTTATAATGAGTGAGCCTTGAACCCGCTCGTAAACATAGTACGTACGACTTCGTTGCTAACTAATAATCACTAAGCGGCCCGCGGACGAGCATTATTATGCACCGTTTAGATTTTATTAATTACCGTTGTTTCGCGTCACGTCTAAAAATAAACGGTGGCCGCTTGCATTCGAACGTTTACCTTCGAAAAAAGCAAAACGTTTCGACGTATTTCGAACGGCGATTAACGATTCGAGCGTGTCGATAATTTTTTCACAAATTTTTTACCCCTTTTATCACAATCGAAATGCTATCTATGATCGTCATCGATGTACTTGAAACAATCTCAAGCCATGTGAACGTCAGAATCGCTGTAACCGATGTTATCGTTTCGCTATTTTTGCGAAATTGAAACCGATAGCAGCTATTTTTCCGCGAGATTTGAAAGAAAAATTTTTATCGCGCGTCGATGAACTACCGATGGGATAGATAGGTATGGAACAAAAATGTCATAATTCGTGGATAGAATGTATACGTACAAAAGAAATAATAGCGGCTAATAGAAGAATCTTAACTAGAAGGTCGTCGAATTGCTCCAACACGAGTTGCCATATGGACTTTCCTGAAATTGTCAAAAGTATATTAAATTTTTATCGTTCTTCCGTATTCTTGCGGATAAAATATCTTCACACACAGGACGATCGTCTCGGTAAATAGATCCAACGTTTATGATTCGATTCGTTATTATAAAAATAGGAGCTTCTGGATGGAAGGAACAAATTGGCATATTTTTTTTAACATTTCTTCTCTTTTTGAACGAAACTGATTGTAGTTTAATTTCCAGAAGGAAAATGGTTTATTCGTTAGAGAAATGATATCAGTATCGTTTTGGAGAATCGATGGATGTACGTAAGAAGACACTCAACCACCGAGTTGATATCATCGAATCGCGGTATCTTAGAAAAATCCATCAAATTTTCCTACATAACGTACGACCAAGAGTAACATAGGTTTTATCGAACGATAGCAAATAATCAGCGGCAACAATAGTATTAAATATTTCGATTTAACGTAAAAAAGGAAAAAGATATTGTCATTGGGGAAAAAAAGAAATGGTAACTTTCCAAGCTAAGTACTTCGATGCCACTGTCAATAAAATCCTACGTCGATTGTCATTCCCAAAAAGGAAATCAAAATCTTCGTATATGTGTTGAGGGAAAAAGGTTCAATTGCAAAATGTATTGAAACAACAGGTACAACTGCGATCGTCAAGGGAAAACCTATCGCGATCTGTTGGCTTCGTGATCTATTTTCTATGGAAACGTGGAAAAAAGGGAGAAAAGGAGAGGGGGGGGAGGGAGAGAGAGAAAGAGAGAGAGAGAGAGAGGAAAAAGATGGCAGAACCGAGAGTAATCGGGAGCAGACTATGGTGTCCTTGATAGCAAGTGCCTTTTGCCAGCATACGATTGACGTCATGTCGCTTCAACGTGCTGTACGATCGACGATTTCATTAATTGTAATCTACGAGCAAAGACAAGTGAAAATCAGATTGCCGAGCAATTATAGGAACGCGTTTCTACCTCGTCATCCGTGTCTCCCGCGCTTTTCGATCCTCTTCCTCCGCCAGAAGCACTTTTAACGTTCACTTTTTGCACTCCAATTTCGTTAAAATTTTTGAATTTTCCCCCTTTCCTTTTTTAATTTTTTTATAAAATAGCTTCGTGCCGGAGTAATGCACTTTACGTCTCTATCATGGTCGGTAATCTTCTATGGTTACAATTTTGACTATAAAATATTTTGTAGAGTTGTATCTTGCGCGACAAATTATAGTTTCAGATCTAATTTCTCGATATTATACAGAGAAGACTCGAAAGGTAAAAGATATTGCCGAAATTATTCTATGAAACCATTCTTCGAATTATATATGTAAATTTGTAGAATTTACTTAAATGAAAACGCTTGCAGAGTAGTACGTGCTTCCAAAAGCGCGAAACAGCTTGACACGTTTAAAATAAACGAACCAGAGCACGGACATTGTCTATCCGATTTTCAGATATAACACGGAAAAAGCTTCAAAGGCTTGAAATACGTAATTCATTTTTCAGTACGAGAGAAAGAAAAATAGGACGAAAGCGATTGAAAGTTGAAAAGTTCGTATGGCGTTGGCAATCAAGGTGACTCTTTCGAACGCGATTCCACGACGATAATGTCATCCGAGTACTTTTTGACGTCTCTTGTGCAAGCATCAGTTTCATCACCGTATTTGTCCGCGCAATACGGATATTGTTAGTCGATCGGTGACGTTCGGACAGAGAACGAGCAACGAACGAAGACGAGAAAGAGAAAAGAGAGACAGGCCACGGCGAGATCGCGGCCGGTGTCGTTAAATTGTGAAAGAAATCGCATTAACGCAGCCACGATTAACAAATCTACGTCAATACAATTTTTAGTGAAGAATGTTATGATGCGAAATTAACAGCAACGGAAGCGCGTGATTACGCGGAGCGGAGAGCTCGACGTAACTTGGACACGTCGATTTTCAATAGCCGATTCTTCGTTCGAGAAAGCCGATGATGACTCGCCGAAAAGGCAACGATTTACCGGTAATTTGCTGGCGCGGAAATGCAGGGATTGGAAATCGAGAATTCCAATTTCCAACTTCTGGATTCGCATTTACGGACCGGGAGAAACTGAAGCGTTAAGGGACGAGTTTCACATAATTCTAAAGTTAAATCGAGTTACGAGGTCTCTTTTACGAGTATCTCTCTACGTCGTTCGTTCCTGTTATGCTCTCTCGGGTGATATGAAATATTCTTCGAACAAATATCGTTGCTTTGCGGAAAAATCGGTTGAACACTTCGACAGAGACGACGGTCGTCGGTGTGACTCACGCTACTAAATTTTTTAGAACGATTAAAGTAAGATAAATGCCATGGACTAATCAATTTTCAACAATGCGAATGGCTTTGATAATATCGTCGCAAAAAACAAGATCGTAAATACGATGTAGGTATAACAGTTGGCAGAAATTAAACGCCATGGCGTACTATACATTTTGATCTATTGCCAGAAGAAAATGTATCGGATTCGCGTGACAGTCGACGTGTCAACGTGTGACGTGGATCATACAACGTGAAGAAGTGGATCTGATTAGAAAAGCAACGTAATGATTCAAGGTAGAAAGAAACGTATATCGTTTCGCGAGAAAAGTTTATAACGTCTCGTTGTTCTCTCTGACTAAACGTTAAACTGCATAAAGGAACACGAGACTCGTGGTGACGGATCGCGTGCCACTCTCTTCAATTACCAATAGTTATACTTGGTGTCGCGATTTTATGGACGCAAAGGAAATATAAAGCTCTTGCTGCTTGAAAATGTTGTTTGTCTTAGAAACGTTGAACGAGTCTCGCATTTATTTGAATACCAAATTCGAAATTTTAATATCATATAAAATTCAAGCGAAAACTTCTTCGAAATTAGAATATTGTATTCAATTTCAGCGAAACTTTATTCCAAACTATACTTTTTCCCTCGAACACCTTCGTTCCGGAATATCTTTATGGTCGATTCAACCTATATGCTGGAAAATGGCTAGAGAATTCAACACTCCTCGACTTTCATCCTAGCTAATATTCCATTTAAGACAACTTCATAGCTGCGTCGTATTTCAAACTAACGTTTCCAAAGTACTAAAAGATTCAACGCCGATCGTTCGTTTCGAGTAACAGTCCACAGCCAATTTTAAGTCGATCCAGTCAATCTAACTCCAGCTGAAACAACATAATAGCTATATTCCACAAGGCAAATAAATATTTCGAAAATACTAAGAGATATGTTCCCTCGATGTTCGTTCTAGCAGTAAGTTCCATGATCAATTGCACAGCAATATTCAATCGACGTTGTAAAACTATTAAAAAAATCATTCGCTTCTCCATCTTTATTCCAACAACTGTTTCATTCGAAACAACTTCCTGCCTGCTCCATAACACAAAAGAACGTTGCAAAAATACTAAAAAAAAAAAAAAAATCCTGTGTTCGATTCTCATGCCAAGTTCCACGGCTAATTTCAAAGCAATCCAACTTCCCATTCCATGATTCCTCGGCTCACACCTGATAAATCCAACCGTAATTCAAACCATCGTTGGCAATCGTCCTATTCTTCCGACTAGAAAGCAAGAAAACGAGTGGATCCTAACGATGTGGAAGATCGACTTCAAAGAAGGTGATGGGATACCACCTTATGATCCAGCGTAACGTTGACTCGCAATTAAATGGCTACAGACGTAACCGACGTTCGCGTTTATTCCCTTCAGTTTCTCCTCTTTCTATGCTATGTACACGACCACGTGCACGCGTGAAACGATAATGCAATGTAGACAGGCCTGGCCTGCTTTGATAATGACGCCAACTATCATCCACGGCATCTGCCTTCGCATCCAGACACAGCTCGCTGGCCTAAGTGCTCGATATTGCCGCGTTCCGCATTTCCCAAGGCATCTCGCGTCTTTGAACACCTCCGATCGACCAACTCCTTTGACGTCGTTTACAGCTGTGAGCTTCTTGATCGATTTAAGCGCCGTAATAACGAGGATCGAGTACGATAACGGGAAAATTGCAGCGTCCCACTGGTTGCTGCATTTTCGGCGAGAATTTCGAACTTCCTCCGACGAGCAAGACGATCGATCATGCTGGAAACATTGGATATGAAATGATTGGAATTCATTTATCCGAACTCCGGTTATTAAACCGAAATTTTACAATCTACTTATTTCATATGGAGCAGGATCAATCATACGATAAAGACGAACGTAAAGTACAGTGGAACTCAGTCTATTCGAACTTGAGTTATTGAAACGAGAATGTGATTTAGAATCTGATTCGAGGCGAGCTCATCGAATTTGCACTTATCCGAATGAAAATCTAAAATACGTACTTCGAACGTGATTCCTCGTTATGGGAATCGAAAATATTTAGTAAGCTCGTAGCGTGAAGAAATTGGTGAACTAGCCTGCAACAACTATTATACGAACTCTTCGCGAACTTTCGCTTGGTTCAGGTAAATGGATTTCCACTGTATTCAAGCGAACTCTGCAACCAAATATATAGGAAACATGTAAGAAGTATCAAGGACGCGTTCTATTCTACTGAAGTTATGATCTTCGTTCCATGCGATAAAATTGATTCCAGTCGACCTGAAGAACAAAAGGATTGGCTTATGCAACTACTAGTACTAAATTCCCGATAGAAAAATCAGCCGCAAAGAGACAATCTTCTTCTCCGATCTAAAGAAACGTCGCTTCGAAGTCGCGTTAGATGCGCTTTCCAAGTTAAACTGCTTAACTGGTGCCTCTTACACAAGGAGAAGCGAGGATAAAAGGAAACACGGTCGGAACGAAACCGATATCTCGTTCTCTGCATCGAAATTACTCGAAAACCCCTCGAGACAGCTTAAGAACAAAACCGTGGAACTGGACTAATTGGATGAACCGCGCATTTCACGAAATTTATCATTTTAAAAATAGTTAGCGGCTCTAAGGCTAACGATAAGAAGAAAGTGGATCGCCGAATGGCTTTTGAGGCGCGACCACGTACAAGTGCGTCTATTTTTAAAGGGTCAAAAGGTACTACGAGTTACGCGGTAAATACGTAAACAAAGAGGAGAAAGAAGCCTCGATTTTACATGATCTGAAACCTGTGGGAGAACCTATGACTGCCAGGGGTCTGGCATTGGACGAGTCGCGACTGTGTTTCCACGTCGTGCGATCTGTAAAGCGATCAACGACGCAAAGAATATTTTCTCGCTCGAAAAGAACATTGGTAATGACGTCGAGCGACTCGAGTCATCGAATGTCTTGAGATAAGCCTCGTCTTACGCGATGTCCAAGGAACGAACGCCAAAACATGGTCGCTATAAAAGAATATCGTCACATAACGTTATTTTTCGATCAAGCGTCTTTTTATCTGGTTCTACGTTTCGTTCTAGCGGTATCGAGCTTTGAACTTAACACAGTAAACTGAGATTAGATCAATACGTTTGGACTTGGTCATTAAATATAAATGCTGTGAGAAATACAATGAGGATTTTTCTTGACAAGTGTAAGGGCGTGTGGTATGTAAATCGCGTGTAATTTTATGCTCGAAATTGATTAAATATTAGTTTGATCGCCACCTTTCATCGCACGTTATTTCCTTTTATTTTCGCATACCTTCGTTAACGCGTTATTTGGGCGATTAAATTGGACAAATTGAATGGAAAAATAAATAAATATCGATATGCACATTTTATGTGCTCCTGTGTATGTATGTGTCTGCGTCAGTTAATATAAAAGTAATCCGGTAGCGATTATAAAAGCGATAAAGAAGTAAAGAAATGCGCAAGTGCTTGAGTTCTTGAATAAAGATACTTATTTAAAATACATATCTGATTTCTTTATCATCATCATCATTTTTACCAGCTTGTCGCAAAGTATCCTACCATTATCTGAAAATACGATGTTTACACCGAGACACTCTACAGATAGCATCAATGCCAATTTGTTATCCAAACAGCTTACCGTATCGATCGTCACAGAGGGAAGAAACCTTTCGCTGGGAAAAACTTACCCTCCTCGGCTGGCAATTCTGAAACAGACAAGATGTAACGCAAATAAATAACCGATTCAAACTGGATGATTCCTAGTTTTATAAGCTTTTTTATATGTTTCATTTTTAGATTTATTCGATTTATAAATACCGTCGTGCAAATTCATTTTTTTTTTTTTTTTTTACTAATACAACTAAAGCAATAAGACCTAGGCAAAGAGGTCTGTTTAACGTTATAATTATAACGATAAATACTATACTTTAGATAGTTAACATAATTTTTAAACATCACGCATGTTCTATGAACTTTTACGTCTTCAAATGTTCCATAAACATCTTCTATAAATTTTCTATAAACTTCTCGCAAGCGTATCTACAATCAGTAAGAATCAATCGCAGAAAGGAATGATTCGTGGGTAAACAAATGACCATGTCGAAGATATAGACAATGCAGGCGACAAATTAACCCCATGTTTGCCGCAAGTTAATTGGTTAAAAAGCCGGATAGACGATTGGTACGTGCAATCTGAAAGTCGCCTAAGTCGCAGTAGCTCGCAGCATCTCCTTTAAGGTGGCCTACTTCGAATTGCCGAAGCATCGTTCGCGTTACCGGCATCGCAAACAACGTTTTCCTGGTCGATAATAAACGCCCTTACACGGTGACGGCTCATCGACGCGTGTCTCCGTGACAACCGATAAAATGCTGGCCGCAAGGGCAGAAATATGCAAAACCATTCGTCCGTTCTTCCAAACGAGACTTTTCAAACGAAGAAACCAGGCGAGTACCGGTTGAAGTCCTGCGGATCAACGCCATTAATATGACACGCGCTGCATTTGACATAATTCGGCAGCCGGCAAGGTGCCCGTCGTATCGTGTGTTTGACAGATTTACACACGAAGTACAGGGATGCTGAGCGTCCTTATCTCGTTAGAATCAATCGTCATTCGCGAGATTTGATTTGTCGTATCGAGAAAATATCGTTTCCTCCAAATAAATTTTGAACAGCGCCAGTTCGTTCGAAATATCATACGTTCGCGAGAGTAACGTCCCAACGATTAACTGGTTTCATTATTTTACGTTTCTAAAAGAATTCTTGGAGCTTGTGCGTGTATCGTAAAAATAATTAAATGAACGGTGTACTATTAAGATAATTTTAACGAATTAGTTCCTTCATAGTTTGAAAGAGAAGAATAAATTTAGCTGGCAAGTACTTTTAATTTAGAGCCTCTGTTAAAATAATTTATGTATTGAAAATTGTGCAGGCAGGACATACAGAATGCCTTTGATCTTCTGAAACGTCGGATTTATATTTGGTAACTTTGATGCCATGTCTTTTAAATCGAAACTATTCTAAGCAGCAACGTCCCATACGCATTAATCTAATATATTTACGAGCAATCTTATTCTTCAGGAAAGTTTCAAAACTCTGTTCACGTATCTCTTCGATGATATTTACTTTCCCCCTAATTTTCCGCTCCTACGACCTATTTAAACAAGGAACTGGTGCTGCGTGCTTTCTAAATAATTAATTTCGTAATGAATTTTAGAGGAAAGAAGAAAGTTTGTAAATTTCATTTACGTCCACTTTTCACTAACTTCTGCTTGGCCAAGTTAATATAAATGAAATGAATCTGTAGGATAGGGAACCAGTTTGAAAAGTAAACCAAAGGAAAGCCCGATTATCCGGTGCAATTTCTGTCTCAGACCCCAAGCATTTCAGATTCTATCGCTTTTCGGCTGAATTCCCCGGGAAACGCGCCAGTAGATAGAGGCACACCCTCTCGTTTCCTATCGATTGTAAGGGCAGAAAACTGTTCTTTCGGGATACTTCGTGTGGGAACCGTACACTCGATGCTTTCCATTTTAACGGGGGAGCTTTGGAAGCGCAACTATATCGCTCAAGCTGGAAGGAAGATTATGTAAATTTGGTAATCTTACTTTCTTACACGGAACAACAGTATATTCTCGTCTTTCGTTAATAATAAGGTAATCGTAGTTGATGCGAACATAAATCTACATAGAATCTACACAGAAAAGCAAATCTTATATTCTTTTGCTATATTCGCCTCCTTCTTTAAATCTTCGACACTTGAAAACTCTACGAGCGATTGATTTCTCCTGGTTAGTCTAAATATGCCACTTGTGTCTTCGGAAGGTTGCAAGACTGTTCCTACTTGTTCTATAATTCTTTTCCAGGTAACGCTGATTATTTTTAACGTTATCTGTTTACCTGGATAGCTGGAAAGTAAAAACTACAAGGGAAGAACGTGATAAGCAATTTTAAAATTAGTTCGCGCGTAAGGTTCGATATTTTCTTTTGCATTTGATCGAAATTTCCAAAAAAAACGTCGATTGTCACGATGTTGTACGCGCGTTTTTGGTTGTTTGCAAAATTTGTACAATATTATTCTAGAAATGGATCACAAGGAAGAAATTCGTTCGTATCTTAAAGTTCCAAAGGATGAAAATAAGAAGCAGATAAGAACTGAAAAGCTAGTAACATACGTCGGAGCGAAGAAGAGCACAGAGAGCTTTTGTATTAATCACGACGCATCAGCTAATGCATTATCGATAGGGATCGATGATTTCTCGAGAGATCGACACACGATACTTAAAATAACCCGAAAACCTTCGAAGCATTCGCACTACACAACATCGCTGTCGTAGAATTCGATGCTCGCGGTGCTAATGGATCGAATGTTTCGATGCATCAGCCGATTACGCAAGTTACGCGCTCGTGGATTGTTTATGCAAACGTTCTTCCCGAGCCCCTGAATCATCGAGCCTCTACAGTCGACCATCAAGACGAATTATGTAGATCCACGTACACTATCTGCCATAAGTATCAAGTATCAGGACACGATATGATATTCGATAAAAATTGAATGCTCTTCGCTGCTTTTATTTTCTAATTTTTTTACTTTAAAAATATGCTATCTCGTTCGCATCAGGCACGTGTCCTCTAACGAGGGAAGATTTTTACGATTCCTAGTGTTCCCTACCTTCCGCGAGGAAAATAATTAAAAGAAGAATATTTTCTTACTCTAAGAACTCTTCTTTGAGAAATGGCTAAAACACGCGTTAGGTCGTTGAAAAAATATTAACGAAAACGTCGCCAGGAAAGGACTCCCTCCTTCTCCATACGTTCGCCGATTTTTCGTCGAACGTGTCAGGATAAAATTTATCAGTGTCCTTCGATAAATGTAACGAGAAAATGTCTTCGTTGCTCGTACTTACAACGTGTGTAGTATACTTGGCTCGCGAAAGTATTCCACTGTGTTGAGAGATACTCCAACAATTACCATAGGAAATTATTACGAATACGTGGTGCAGTTTGTAGGAAATATTTGAGATTTCATTGGTACCGACACGAGACGCGACTATCGTGTTTACATTGGTAAAATGTTGAGAATTCGTCGAAAGGAAAATAAATCGCGGATTGAATGGGAACAGAGGTGTTTCTCGCATCGAGTGAAAGCGAGAGCCGAAACACGAGAAGTGGAACGTGCATGTTACGAATTTTCGTACGAGGAAATGGCGCGAAGCCAAGAGAGGTCGGGGTTGTTTGGATTTTGCGGATGACAGGCTCGAGGGGATTGAATTTGTGGCAATTGGCCCGGGTTTTCAGGGAAGATAAGCGGTTAGATGGTTTTCAACGGTTCAATAGCAATTTCCACGGCCAATGATTAATTCAGACATCTTCTTACATTTCCCATTGTTTCTTTAACTATCGTAGAGGCTAATAACATACACGCGAATAGTAACATCTCCTTCGGCTCACCAAGTTCGATGCAATGAAATAAACTTCGTATATTTTTCAACGTTTACCTGCTGACATACAGTGCAAACGCAGCCAGTTCTCGCAAGTGGAACAAACCAGATTATCGTTGTAAGAATTCAATGTAAGCGCATGTGCGTGTGCTCACATACACGCGTATAGAAATGTCGTATGAAGGCAATTTACAATTCTGAAAGCAGAAACTTGTTTTCTTCGGCGTCTCATATTTCAACAAAGAATACATAAAAGTATCATTCTCATTCGCTGTTGCATCGAACACGACGAAGAGTATCGGAAAGAGATCATAGTCTTTTTTCAACAACGCCACCGTTTATTTTCATTAAAAATTTACTCCGCGTATCTTCTCAGCTTCTTTTTTTTTTTCTGTCTAGTTTATTTTCTATTAGACGAGTAGACATCGTACGCTAGGATTTCGTAATTTCAAGCTCTTCCGAGTCGCGCCAATTGGCATTCGAACACGGTCGATTCGATATTGGATTATTCGAGCGTTTAGCGGCTTTCACACGCGCGAATTACGCCTCGCGGTTTCCGCCGCGGTGAACTAACGTATCTATGTACGAACCACAACGCAATATTGTACGATATTCGCTGTAAAAACAAACCAATTAACCTGTATCCTACCTCCTGAACCAACCAACTATCCTTGACCGAACTTTGATCGAACTGAAATTCAATTCTATTTACATGCTGTCCTACGCGGCAGTCCGTGTTTCTTTCACACCGTATATAGAATACTAATTTTCACAGTAGTAACAATAATAAAATAATAATTCAGCCGTAGTTCGATGCATTAGCGAATCTTCAACCATGAAGCGTACCTTGAGAAACATCTCAAGTTTAAAACAGTTTATGCTCCTATAAGATTAGAAATTTTGGGAATTTTGAATTAAAGAAAACGCAACATCTTGCACTCTCCTCGCGAGACCAAGCAAAAGCTTGTTATTATGGATTTACTATTTAGGTGTTACAGTATAGGAGTCTCTCGGGGACCTAAGCCGCCCCTAGCACCATATGTTTGTTCCATTTAATTCTTATGATAATATGGGGGAGAGTTGACCCTATTTAACAAGGGTGTCTTTTCATTTGTGACGAACCAGTTTTAGCTACTCGATAGACGAGGGTATTTCGACGTTAACCAACTGTTCGAGACATCTGTACGGTTCAGAGTACCTATCCTTAAGATAAATTGCAACAGCGTGTACCTGGAAGCCGTAATCTTTCGTTAAACAATATATTTATACTACCAATTATTACTTCTCGCATCGCAATGGAAAACCAGATCCGACTGTAACTTTTTTTCCGACGAGCAAGGAAAAGTCTGGTTAAAAGAAGGTTAATACGATATTAACACATTCCCTGCCTCGTGGGTTACGTACCCTCTACGCTAAACTTTCCCTGATTGCACGCTACACAGGATTTTTTCCTGCTAAACCAGACGCAAAATATTTTGTAAAATTACACGTTAATAATTTCTGTTCCATATCGTGCCTTTTATCCCACCTATTTGTCTCTTAATTAGGCAAATGAAATTAACGCGAAGTTTGTGAAAATAATCTTCCATAATTTAATTAAAAAACATAATCCGAAATTTTCGCGAAAGAAACTGAAATTTTGTCACCACGTTACCGAAGTGTCGAAAACGATTAAATAAGAATAATTGTCGCCAAATTTGCAGTTACAGAAGCGTAGCCCAATAAAAGTCTGTCTAAACGATGCTAAGCCACCATAGCAAGCAACAACGACGACTACGACTAACAATAAGGTCCGTAAGCGTAACTCATTGTCGTCATAAGCATCGCGCAACCATAGAAGACTCGCGATAGGTATGCAAATCCTGCTCGTGAACGTCACGAAGTTTTTCGCGCTCATTATACTCATTGGCCTTTAATACCCGCGTCGTTGTTTCAACGAACTCATTTACATGCACATCGACCAACGCGCTCAACGTACGTACATCCGCAACAACGAAACACGCTCTCGCGGAAACAATGCAGCATCTCCGGTGTATTCAGCGCGATCAGAAACAGCTGGTGGACGAGGGACACGCGAGGACGCAAAGAAAAAAAGAAAGGAAAATAAAAAAAAAATGCAGTTTTCCCGTTGTTGGAGCGTCACGGTTGCGGATTAATCACGCGACGTTGAGCCGATGTCACACGATGACAACGCCAGGGCCACAAAGCTGAGCTAGCGGCACACGGCGAGACTATCGACGAATCTCGCTAGCAGATACGACAAACGCGATATTGTCGCTGGATCTCGGTTTCGCTCATGCGCTGGATATCTCGAGTTAGAAAAATGATTTAACCACGCGATAGTTTTGGACAGAATCCAGATTTAAATTTTAGGGTAAATTGCCATTTTTTCTTTTTTTATCTTTCGAAGGATCGGAGAATTTTGAAAGAATCTGCATGGAAAGAGGATAATTCCGTGGTCGTGGAAGTTTTAAATAGTTTAGGAGCAGCTGTGACGAAGCAGAGTTGATAAGTCTGCACGAACTTCGCGTTAATTCGCTCGTTACAAGGTTTGCAGTAGTTGGAGTGGAATTTACGATGGAAGACAGGGTTTAGCGGCTGTTCGTGACGAGATGTAGATCTGTTGTATAATATAGGAAACGATACGATTCTACAGATCGCAAAGAAGATTTTCAAACGCAAAATAAGAGCCAATTTCGAAGGATACTTGCCGGTGCTATTGTTCGTGCGCGCGCTATTCTCTTTATCTTGTAAAATAAATACGAACAGACACGTCGCTCTCTAAACGGACAGATTGGAAAAATTTTGTTGAAGCTATATGGTTCCTCGAATTGCTCAACGCTGGCAAGTAGAGTTTTAATCGACGAATTATCGGGAAGAAAGGAAACTTTACTGCAGAAGCACTCTGGAACTTGGTACTCGACCGATCCGAGTAGAATTCACTATTTCCATATAAAAGGATGCTTCGGTCGGGCCACAGGGTGATCGTACGTGTAAAGATAAGTCGAAAATGTGGAATAAAATTGTTTCATACGACGCTTCGTTTCTGAGAAAATCAAGTTTGAACGTTTATCAAGTTTGCTTAAACTCGGCTAAGCACAGGCTAAGTATAAGTAAACAATCAGCAAAAGATTACCATACACGCGATCAAATAAATTACCAGCAAGAAATATGTCAGCACAGTTTCCGTCTAAGCTCCCGTTTTCAAGAAAAGAAAGTTCAAACGTGATCAGTTAAGAACTGATCCGATACACGCGCGTGATACATCGTGAAATTTATTTTTCTCGAAAAGAAACCATCTTGTGAAAAAATCTTATTCAACGTTTCTTTTTTTTTACATATTTTCACACATAGTTTAACCTCCTATTGATTATATTTACCATTGCTCAGTCCGAAACGAGTCAGGTCTAAGTGTACTCGTGAAATTTTCAAACTCGATTTTCTCGGAAACGCGACGTCGCGTGAAAAGATATTATTCTATATTTTCACCTTATCTTTCCTCGTAGAATCGCCTTAGAACCAATTGCACCATCGGTCACGGGCCAGCCCAGTATCTACGTATTTTTATTCCACGTTAAAGCGATTCTCCATCGAGCCACGAAGTTCGACGAGCGCGATTAATTTAGAACATCGTCGGAGAGGTCGAATTCCGCGAATTAAAACGTGAGAACTTTCCTACGCAGGTCGCGCTTCGAAATTTCGAAAATACAGCGAAACTTGGCCCAGATATAAATACCGAACATTTCACGTGCTTCTCTCGCCCGCCACTCTCCCATCTGATTGTGTATTTTTGAAATGTAGGTTACGGAATGCCAGCGAATGCAAGTATCTGATAAAAGGTTACGTAAGTTTTGGCAAGTGCGTCGAGGTGGTGGTCTATTTGCGTTGTAAAAACATAGCCTTGCGCGTATTGTTATTTATTAACGCGCATTCGCTGCAATAATCGTAATTTATGGCAATACAATTAGATACGTGCCTAGAGCGATTCGTCGCAACGCTTATATTTTCAACTTATCTACGGTGAAATAGGAAGATAACGACGATTTTAATTAACTTACAGCGATATTAGAGAATACTTTGACGTCGTGAATCGATCGTTCGATCACAAGCCCGTACCATCGTTACATAATTTTCTCTTTTAAACTTCAAAATTTAACGTTATTCCACGATTAGTCGAGGTTAAACGTTGATCGCTTATTCCGGCAGTGAAAATCGAGAAATTTTCTGGGAAAGAATAACTTTACGTTGTATTTCGTTTATTCTACATAAGGCTGAAATTGGGAAAATGTCAAGATATTGAAATGGTACAATTAGAGAACGCAGGTCGCCCGATATAACGACACACTTTCACGCGAAACCATTAAGTTAGCTCGTTACGAGTTGCACAAGAGAAGGCCATCGATTCGCGTGCTCGCGTTCCCCTTAGGCAAAATGTTAATTGGATCTGCTTCAATGTAATTACATTTGCAGAGTGTGAAGGCGAGGAACGATCGGATTTAACGCACCCAAAGACTTCTCTTCCGCCCGTTTTTGTGTCCCGAAGTCGCTTCAGCACGTGTCTCGAAGAAACGTGGAAATTGAAACTGTTCAGCATCTGGTAGATTAACTCAGCGCTTTGACGAGTTTACAAATGGAAATTTTGAAATTGACCGTGTAAGCTCTTTCTATTTTTCTTCCGATATCGAATTTCGTTATAATTGATAAAAACTGGAAACTGCTATACCGAATGAAATAATATTACGAAGATGATAATTTTAGGAGCAGAGATTACACACGCATTAAAATAAATCACTTTTCACGAGATCCAAAGGATTAACCAACGAGAACGTAGAAACTAAAAATGGAATTGTTGCGTTAATGAAAATAAGAAAGTTCAATATAGTTCAATATCATGAAAAATACGTTAAAAGTCAATGTCATAATTTCATATATTTTGCAAAAGAAGGTAATACGTACATCATAAATACATAAGACATGAAACATAAATTATCCCAATCCACTAAACCTATCTAGCTACCTAATCTCCTAAACTATCCAATCTACTTAATCCGCTAAACAACTTAATCTCGCTAACCTCCCAACCTATTTATCCAACAACTTGATATATACTCGACGAGTATTGCATAAGCAAGAAAAATCTGTGCGCCGTGTAAAATTCTCGAAATAAACCTTAACCGAAATTCCTCCTAGCAACCTGTCGACCAAGCGTCTGCGTCAATTTTTTTATTCGCGATAACTGATTCTGGTTATTTAGAAAGTATCGCGACTATGAAACGACTAGGCTCCTCAAGTCCCTAAGTTATTTTACGCTAGGATACACTGTGTGCATAACATTGCTTATTTCTGGTGCGTTACATTACGCCAGCACGTGTCACAATTTATCAGCGCTTCAAAAGAGGGAAAACATCGGCTCTAGCCGTGCATCGTGGAAGCGGCACTACCGTGGAAACCATCAGCGTGCATTTTTCCGAGCCAATTACGCGCGCCGTGAATTACGATAACGAAACGTTCGAAAATATAGACGTGCATCGCTATCTTTAAACCTAGAAACCTATGGAGCTCGAGTAGCTCAACGTGGGTGACTATCCATTACTGTCATCTTCGGATAGATACGAACACGTTTCTATTTCGATTCCAATTCCCACGTGTCACGTCTCTTACGCGTATACTCTTATTTTCCAACCAACAGTTTTCTTATCAGATTCTACCAGCAACGTGTGTAATTATAGATTGAAACGCGTCTTCCGCGATATTTCTCCGTCATTTCCAAGAAATCCACTGCTCGTGTCTGAATATGTTAAGTGAAATTGTTCACGTAAAGAGTAGATCGGTAGATCGGTAGCTAAAGGACATCAGGAGACGTTACACGGCCTCCGATAATTGAAATATAGAAGACGAGAGGAGGATTTTTCAACACGACGCTACTGCTTTTCGTACAGCTGTTAGTACGAAAAAGTGGTTTCAGAATTTCCGAATGGAATTATTATCATGGACGACATTGTGTACCGATGCGAAATCGATCTAGAACCCGCGGGGAATTCTAGCAAGAAAAGTTTACGATCCGGGTAAGCTACCTACGGAAAATATGGTTGAGCTTAGAGGTGGAATAAAATCCGCGTGGACGGATATTCAAAATGAAACTTCGCATAAGTTAGTGGATGGTATACGTAACAGATTAATGGATGTAGAACATAAAAGAAAGTCCATTAAATATCGAATGAAAAGTTACAAAGTTAACACCGAGTTTGTATTTTTTTTCGCAGCCAAAACCGCTATTTCAAGAGGAAATTGAATTTTTCCCAGGCTTCGAAAGAAGGCCATTTTTGTTTCTTGTATCTTCCGTTTTATTTTATATTATAATATGAGATTATATAAACGATTTTAATATTCTAATATCAAAAAATGGTGTTGAGTTTATGAATTTAATCTTTTGTTTCTTTTAAATTATTATTATTATTCTTGTGTTACGCTTTCGACAATTACAAAACTGAGGTAATAATATTACAAAATTGTATGAGTAGACACGTGTATAAGTAACAATCTTTCTTTAATGTCGATCGACAGTGACGATACAATCCTGTACAGATACTATTTCCGATCACTGTATAATTAATTAAATTAAGAATCAATTAAACCATTGTCGCATTTTCGATCGATCGCATCGTCCACGTTCGTTTCCTGTTTATGCTGTTCGCGAGGAAATGTCTAACGTTGTGCAATCATAGTCGAAGATGTTTCGATCGATCGAAGCAACGCGAGCATGAAATTTGTCGTCTAAAATTGTCCTAGTCCATAGTTAGCCGCGATTCACGTAGACAATTTTCGAGTAATTTTCTACGATCTTCTCCAGCCAATTTTTACCAATCATTTGCCTACTTCTTTCTACTATCTCGATAGCTGCTTTCTTCAAAATATTCTCCTTAACGTCAATTCATTATGTCAGAATTTTCTTGATTGCCACGAGTGAAAGTTTGTCAACATCTACACGTTTCTCTTGGGCAATTGCACGTTTATATTCTGCGTATCGCAGCCTTTCTACTTTCAAACAGATATTCAAGTTTCTGTCTATTGCTGCAGTGGGATCTTCGATATGCTAATTAATTCAGCCGCGAAAGTTAGCGCGAGTATTAATGAGAATATGAAAATATTTCTTAGAAAGTGGACAATTTTGGGGCAATTGGCCAGACGAGAAGAGAGAAGGAACTTTCATGTATAAGATCACATAATATAAATGCAATCTTGTTTTAATTATTTACTTCTTTTTATTTTTTTTTATTTCTTTATTAGATTGCAATAGAATATGTACCGCAAATAGAAACACGTTTTTTACGATATTCTCTATCTTCTAAAATATTCCTTGCTTCGCTTTGTAGTTATATAATTGTACTGAATAATTATTATCATACGTTTCCTCTTCTGACACCATCATACACAAAGCGTTTATACATGCAACAGCAACTTCACATTAAAGCGACGAGAACGACACGTCGTTCTGTTTTAAGACAGTACATCGGAATACCGTTCGAAAATATATAACTCGCTCTTCCTTAGGAAAATAACAATTTCTTCGACTAACGACATCCAATTGCCTGTTATTTCACCGAACGTTCGTTCGAAAGCGCTATCTGTGTCGTGTTTATTCGCATTAAATTCTCGCGTTTACTTAAAAATTCCAAAGCCAAACACGCTTTTCAAACCGTGTTTAATGTATTACGGTGACAATTCTGATTGCTGTAAACGCGCGGTTGATACGGCGACACGCAGATAACGACTAGCCTGGCGCAAAAGCTGGAAAATCGTTAACTCGTTTCAATTACGTGAACTCGTCCCTGTTGAAGCTAAAACGCAAAGTTATATACACGCCCAGCCTGTTTGTCACCGATCGTCTATTGTCGCGTCAAAAATCCCGACACTTTGAAAGCTTTGCCAGTTTGCTCGATAAAGCAGCATGCGAATAAAAATAAGGAACAATCAGGTTAATTTAACCAGCGTTGAATTGTCACGACATAGCGCCAGCGTGGGCAAACATTTTGACCTTTTCGTTGCTACACGTGGATACGTATACTTATACCTATACCACTTGGTTATTTTAATCTATTACATACGCATGGATTAACTAATTCGAGTAAACTATATATCTAGTTCGCCAATCTATAGTGACCCATCACGTTAGGCGACATTCAGAACGAACTTGCATATTCAGATACGAAGTATTCTGAATTTTGATTACGTATTAATGAAATTCCATCGTATTCCTTTCGTATCCTCGCTTGTCTTTCTCCAAGTGTACTTAAAAATTGGTTTCAATAAAAATAACAAGGAATCCTTAAAGAGAAGAAGAAAAGGGGAAAATATTGGGAAAAATAAGACAAGTCCGAGTATTTGTTGAGTTAATAAAATTCCATTGGACGCCGTGTATCAAATATTCCTCTCATTTCGTCATTTGTCCTTCCCAATCGGTTCATGAACACTGCTTTAAATCAAGATAACAATGAATCCTTAAAGAGAAGAAGAAAAGAGAAAAATGCTAGAAAAAATAAGACAAGTTTCCATCTATTCTTGCAAATTGCTTTCGATAAAAGTAGCGAAAAATTTCTTTAAACGGATAAAAGAAAAGCGAACAAGCGAACCCTTGCCTACTTTCTAACGATAAACGAGTCTCAAAGGAGTAGCTCAGATGGCAATCGTCAAAAAAGAAAAAAAAACGCGATAGGAAAAGAACACTCGGCAAAGAGTACTCGGCGATTTCAAGAATGCTTGGTCAGCATCCACGAGAACGATAGGAGAGCAACAGCAATTACAAAAGAACCATTTATTCTCATTATTATGAAAAAGAATCCGCGGTACGACGAGCTCGTAACGAGTTACCCTGGCGATCATCTTCGTTTCATTCATTACCCTGTCAACTGGCTCGAAATTGAAACGTTTCACGGCCAGTCGACGTTCAGCCAACTATTAAAAAAAGAGTGACATGAAGACGGTAGAACGAGAAGAGAAGAGAAGAGAAGAGAAGAGAAGAGAAGAGAAGAGAAGAGAAGAGAAGAGAAGAGAAGAGAAGAGAAGAGAAGAGGCTGGCGGTATACTCGAGCAGCAGACATCGATGAAACATACGAGCAGAGCGAGGGACTCCGGCTAAACGCCGCAACGAGCCATAACTTTGAAGTGCGGCCTTAAAACGAATTAACCCCATTTGCCGCGATAACTTCTAATGCAATTTCACCGTAACATGTGCGATTTACCGAGCACGGGCCGATTTTTATGTTCTCCGCGTCTACAGAAACGACCAAGACAGTATATATTACGAGGAACAGATTCTTTCGAACAGTGAATGGATTTCAATTGGCGGATTGCGAACGTTCGCGCGTTTAAAAGAAATTTATACAGAGAAAAATGTGCGGAATTCGCGTAATATGTAAAAATATACGGAATATCGGAAAGTACATGTTACGATATTAATTATAGTATTTGATATATATGATAACAATGTAATAGTCGATGAAACGAATCTTTTATATTTATGCTTCATTTGTTTATGTTTATATCGATGGAGATATAAATTTCCATGAACATTCGCAATCTATCGATTAGAAACGAGATATTCGAACGGTCAAAATATTTGAAAAAGAAAAAAAAAAAGATAAGAGAAAAAGAACGAAGGAAGAAGATGGAGACTTTAGGAATTTTGAATTCAGGCATCGCAAGTCTAAAAAAATTCACGTTTCGACTAGTGTCTAACTTTGACGAAGGTTTCATAGAATACGTGCACGATTTTATCATTTTGCGTGGTTTGATTAGAATTCTGTGCGTAACGCGGACGAATAAAGTGGTAGAGAGTGTAACTTTCCGAGGAGCTTATTAATAATGAATCAGACAGCGAGGTGGCCTGACGTGGTTGCTTACGCTCGAAGTTGTCCACGTCAGGTGTATGTCTGCACCGACTAAAGCATTTATAAATAACCAATAACAGGAAGATGGCTTGCATTCTTCCAGCATGAATCTGCTGGCAATAATTCGTTTCTTTATTTGTACTAATTTTAACGAACTACTTTCGGCTACTTTAAAAATACCTTTTTCTTCTTCTTCTTCTTCTTTACTTTTACAGGAAGAACGAAGAAGAAGAAGAATAGCCGGGAATTTCAAATGGACCGCTATGTGTCGCTGCCGATAGCCAGAAATATTTCCCTTCGACGGTTTATTTGGAAATATTTGATCGCCGAATATTTGCGTATTTATACGTCTATCGCATATATTCTTCCATTATTTTTCTTGTTTTGAGTGTAAAAATATTGCCAAGTAAATCTATTTTTTGCCGATAATCGACGATATTTCATCTTCGTAGTTTATTTTCAAATAATGAGAAACGAGCGAATCGTCGAACGTTTCTTCTGCAACGTTTACCTCGAGCACAAGGGGAGACATTTTTCGCTATTGTTCCTCCTCGTAACTCGCTACATTTTCGGTCCGTCGAGTTTTAAACGAACCCAAAGCGTTTGCATCGTATTAAAGGAGTATTTAACGCGTTGCAACGGCAAGTGTAGAGAATTGATGATTTATTTTCTTCTGCTGGATATTTCCACCAGCTGTGTCTCGAGCTACGATTTGTTTTCAGCAAAATTGTAACGTCGGAAACCGCTTTTCTTCTGCTGACTGTGCCAGTTGCGTTTCGCGTTTCTGCCGCTGTTACCATTCCAATTTGTAGATGGGCCGTAAAAGCGGTTTTTAGCATGAAGTTCGTCGTGTTCCGTGGCAATATAAGCCTGGCATTTAGGCAACGCGCACAACCGGCGCTAATATTATCGTTTATTTCCAGCCATACAAAAGCTAAGATACGCGTCCTCCGATTTTATCGCGATTCAAAGCTGTTTATTATATTTTCTGTTTGCTTTCGAGAATCTACGTTCTCTCCGCTGTCTTTCGAAATTTCTTAATTTTCAATATCGAATGCAGATCGATACGTTTCCAACTTTCTTCCTTTCTACTTTCACAAAATTTTGTTTCGTACAAAATTTCAGAAACGATATAGCTACGCAATTAACAGCAATACTTGCAAAGAATTTTATCTCTTAAATTTCTCATTTAATTTCAATCTGATTAATTTGATACTCGGTCGTACTTTTCTATTGATAAGAAATTTCTGAAAATTGAAGATAAAACGTTAATTCCGATTACGAGAGACGAAGAAAAGGAAAGCGGATAATGCTAAAGAAAAGAGAAAAGACAGCAAAACGGACACACAACGTTTTGCGACGTGTAACATTCCACGCGTAAGACAATTTACATTCGGAATGGTAACAACGATGAACATTTACGATAACGCCGTAGTAGATAACAGGTTTTCACATTGTGTTTCTCACCTGTTATCCACCTCATCTAATCGTAGGTTCACAACTTTTACTACATCGTCGTGCCGTATCGTTGCAGCGTCGTGTTTTTAATCATTCATGTTGCTCGTTTAATTATTTATGAATTTCCAGCGAGTATCTGGCTACGTGGAAATTTCGAAGAAAAACGTGAAATATGATTCTCAGAAGCGAACAGAATTCTTTCCACAATTTCGTCAGTATCTTTAGATCTATCACGAGATCTTGAAACATATTTGCTAATATGAAATAAAATACGATAAATTTATAATAAAATTGAAAGCGTCGAAGATTCTCATTATATTCGTTATCGATTTTCAACGGCGAAAATCTGCAATTTCTTTCGCTACGATGATTCTCCGCCGTCGATATTGAATTTCCAATATTCCGCGGAACTGGCAATCGCAAAAATTACGTTCGATTTAAATCTCGTTAAACGAAAATCAATATTCTGTCCCAATCACGTCAGTTTTGCGAGAATCGTAGATCTGAAAAACTAAGATAGGACAAGTGAGGAGTAAAAAGAGCGAAGGAAAAATACGACCTTTAATCCACCGTTCTCAAACAAAAGAAACGAATTCGTTCGACGTTCGACTCGCGGCACATAATTTACGATCATATCGGTACGTACATCTACTGATTAGAAGATGTCGGTCAGATTGGAATCTTCTCGAAGATGGTATCCCGCTGGGAGTAGCCATCCACGGGTTATTTAGCAATTAAGTTAGAGAAATTTACCAAACGTCCAGCTGGACAAATTATGAAGTACAAATTAAATAATTAAAAAAAAAAAAAAAAGATTAGAATCTTCGAGATATGACTGGAGATATGGCGCTAGCGAGTTTCCAAAGCCTTTTACTACGCATTAAGGTAGCCACGAAAAAAGAAGTTTCTGCATCCACCGCTGTATAATCAAACAGCAATCTCGTGAAAAACGTGGAACGTTCCCTGTGAGCGTGTTTCCAAGCATAATAAACTCGATCGGACGATGAAATTACACGCCGATCTCGTGACCATCCACCGTTGATTGAGACAATTCCGTAATTAACTGTGTCGCCACGTGTATTCCTGGAACGTTAACCCCCCATAACAGCAATTTCCTTCGCCTCTGACAAGGAAATAATGCGAACGAACGCAATCTGGCTTTTCATTTGAAAAATAGAAAGGAATTATGGAAACAATTTGAACGCTCGATATCGGCACACAACGATATTAGCAATGGAGCATCAAAGTATAGAGATCGGCAAATGGAATAGTATTTTAACGATATGTAGACGGATACACGAGAGTAGATTATTTTCAAGTGACGCGAGTTTGATTTGAGAATTAATTCCATTCGTCGTGGAGAAAGAGAGAAATTAATAAATCGACGATTCGAGTCATCGGGAAAGCTCAGAGAAGAATCATAGCAGTTGGTGGATGAAATATAATCAACTTTATCTCTATCGGTGTGTATTTCCTTGAAACGCTATACTTTTTGGGAATACGAACTGTGACACGACCAGACCGGTTTCGAAATTTAATTTCAAATTGCACGTTCATCGTTATTTCTTTTCCTCGTCTAACTTTATGTATATTCTTGTATTAACAAAAATTGAGATTAATCGGATGATATAGGGATTTACCATGAAGTTAGACGAACGAAAGGGATAACGAGCAATGTAGAATTTTAAATTAAATTTTGAAAGCGATCGTTCGACCGGGCCTTGTAAGGTTAGTGTCAAATGTCCCGATGGCCTTAAGCACTATTTTTTACGAGCTTTTTACGATTTTTTAAAAATGTACAATTCTTTAAAAATATTTTTTATAGCTACTTTTAAGCTCTACGTTTATTACAGTGTTTATGGTTGTTTATATTTGTCGCATCCCCCAATTCTTTTATTACAGCGCGCTTTGCTTCTTCTTGTGTCTTACAACTTCTTCTCTTTTTTTTTTTTTTTTATAGCTTCTGCCGCTCTCCTTTATTTTGCTGCAACCTCTTTATAACTTTCGTGTTTCACGCTCTTTTTTTTTGTCCATATCTCCTCGCTTCTCGCCAAGGTAAGTAGTTCAATTTTTAATCAAATTGCTTCGAGATAAGCTGTTTTTATCGCGACTAGGTTTTATAATAATTTAATTACAGATACCAAAATGTAATTGATCGAACGATCAGTTTCGATTAATGGCAAACGTAATCGCAAGTCAACGTACTGTGCATCCAATGACTGCCAGACTTCTCGGTATAGTGAAAGAAAATTCTACGAGAATGATTCATCGACTCCAGGCATGGATTTTAGAAGACCCGCTTTATTTCAAAGAAATCTGTTATCGTTTCAAGTGAAATCTCTATCTCGATGACGTTAACGATGTCCAGAAAGGGTTTCATCGAACGGAAACATCGGGCGATATTCAAAGAAAATTCTCTCGCAGGAAGGTTGTTCGATTCCTATGCAGTCGACTAAGAAATGCTAAGCGGCGAAATTACGTGTAAAAATTCTGTCAACGTCATTAAAAAGGCAAGCACGACGTTGTCTTGTTTCCAGACGAACAGAAGTTGCACAATTTCAAAAATTACAGCCTGTCACGGCGTTATAAAATGATTCGAATTCTTCAAATTCGATAGAATTATAAAGAAAAATTATTAAGGAAATTGGTGGAATTTCTCTCGTAAAGTAAACTCGATAGGGAATTGCCTCGAAGAATTTTCGCAATTTTCGTCTGCAATGGGACAACGATGAAAAGCTTGAAATTATAACGTTTTCAAAACTCGTGTATTTCGACAGAAAAGCTTGAAAATTTTAAGACGACCGACCAATGATTTCTCGCTTTCTATCGTCCGTTGTCTACGAAAGTGTGAACGGACTCGTTCTACGAAAACAACTCTCGTCGCTTTTCTAGACGATCGAGCGTTTCCCTGAGCGTTTTCGCCGAACAAAGAAAAACTGCGTGTTTCACGAAACGTTATAATTGCTGTTTCCTGCTTTGCAAAGTTGCACAACGTCTACATCTGGCTTTGTACGAAGCTAATAGACCTTGAACTTATTTTTCATTCCGACGACGCTGTACGTTCGTTTCGTACGCAATCGCTGCGGTCGCAAAAATCGACGGTATCGCAGCGTGTTGCGGTTTCCGATGGATTCAGCGCAAATATACATCGAATCGAATAAATAGAAAGGTATTCACTTGGGAAGAAAAAAGAAAAAGCGAAAAAGGTGTAAATAAATATCGTTGGTAATGGCAATAATACGCGAGATAAATATTTCATTTTGTTCTAAACAAAGGGAAAGATTACGACCCGTGGTGTAAGAAAAAAATACCATAAGCCCGGTTCTAAACTGCGATCCGCTTGATAGATTCCAGAAACAGTAAACAGTTTGGGAAAAGTAAAATTTTAAATTAGAATAAGAGAAATATATACCGGAGTATACTTAATTGAAGAAAAATAACAATCCTAATGTGTTCCAAACGTTTCCGCCCATTTTTACGTGCGTTTTCATTGAAAGCAGAATAATACGATTAAAATAACTTTATTTTCCAATAAAAAGAAGAAGAAAGAAACGTTTTAAATCCCAAGTTCTTCGATATGAAGCCCTATTTGCGTCCGATTACTGCGAGTCAGTCGTCGCCGCCACGAGATACGAAAGGTGTTAAAACACTGTCCGATTTAATCTTTGTTATCTTCCTATTGTTCCATTTCTATACGAATTATCGCTATTTCGTATCCATTCCACGTAAAACCACATGGACAATGGAACGACAAAAAAATATTTAATCTGCAATTGAAACGCTAACACATAAGCAGCGATGGAACAATGAATGTCCAGGCTTTAAAAGGTCACGAAACGGGCACGATTAAACCAATTAATTAATTAAAATGTTTGCAACTCGTTCAACCTTGCGACACAAATGATCGTAATCATAGCCGTGATCATAATCTAAAAGAAATGGTCGCTTATCGAGAATAACATATTTTTGTTTATCCATCGTCACGCTATTAGCCGAATAAAGATACAGCTTTGGAGAGATTATAGGAACATTTGTCTTAAAGAAATATTATAACGATATTAATTTGTAAAATTTATGTCAGGATTATAAATGACAGCATCATAAATAAGGTTTAAAAAATAACAGAATACACGGTGGAAATATTCGAACAATTCCAAGTAGGATAAAATCAATAATTTTCCCATTAACAACGCTGTTAGCATCGTTAGCGTACTTAAACGTACCATTGCGAGAATTAGACGAAAAGCGGATAGAATTGCAAACGTAGAGCTACAAGATCGACACGACGGAACTCGTTAAACGAGAACGCGACCACGGATACGTTTAACGATTTTGCACCATTGGAAAACATAGCTAATTAGTATTTACGCTGCGGCACGTAGCATGGTCGTAGATTTAAAGGCCGTTCGGTTCTATTTGAAGCGTAATTTCGTTATCTAGCGAATGTGCACGTGCCACGCAAGGATGTGCGATAAAAGGAAGCATTAAATTGCGTTCCCAGATTCATTCAGCTGTTTGAGTATTAAAAATAAATTTTGCATTTTCGCTATCCTTATTTTTATCACATTTCTTAATTAATAATTTCCGTATCGACGCCACTCCAACAGAGAAAATCCTATTGAGTTTCTCTTCTTTTCTTCTTCGCACAAATATTTATCGTATATTATACAGACTGTAATATAATCCAGGAAATGACTCTATGTATAATAGAAAAGGAATTATATCTTCCAAGTGGGACGTGTCTTATCGTCTAAAAGCTTCGAATCATAATGCGTCCATAAATTTTTTTAAAAGAAGTCATCTGCTACATTAAGGTCGGCTAATGTCTTAACACTTTGACTGCCACGCCGAAATCACATGTTTCACTCAGAACGTCTCAGTGTTTTATCACAGTGCACCGTTAGATGCAACATTTGTTCTCATTTTTTTTTCTATTGATGTTCTAATAAAAATGTTTAATTGTTCGATGGGGCATTTTCTATTTCAAAGTATCTTCTATTTATCGGTCATATTCAATACTAACTGTTAATTGTCATTCAATTTTTACAATCGTAAAAGGTTCAAGCGCTCCGGTTACCAATGACCACGGTGGCGTCACAGGAAAAACCACAGTCGATCATATGACCAACGTGGCAGTCACAGTGTTGTAATCTTCGAATATTTTCTAACATCTGTGAAGAAAATAAAAGAAATCTTGAATCGAGAATAAAATTTGAATGCGAAAATTGAAACGTGATCGCTTCACCTATACTGCGTGTTTCGTTCTGCGACACAACCATATACGACGTTAACATATATGTGTTAAAAGTTACACGAATTAAACTAAAAATAAGCCCCAGATTTAAACGCACGCGAAACAAAGTCCTTTTAATTAAAAGCTTAATTAAAATTTAATTAAAAGGCCCCAGCGATACCAAACTTTGACGAACGAGCCTCTGACACTTGACACGGTCGATTTACCATCGAACAAAGCGAATATCGCGACCCGTTATTCGCACGTTATTTCGCTAGCGTGCGCGAAATCCAGGCTGCAATTTATCCTTTCGTGAAGAGACGGTTGAGACTTATTTGCATCGTACCTTGGCGAGTTTACTGTCGCCACGTTGGCGCGCTTTCAATCGCGAATTAAAAACCGCTCGTAACGCGGCAACCGATGCGAGAAACGACTCGTTTGCGAGCACCTCCGTGTCGACGTCCGCCTTCGAATATTTCTGGAACGGAATAAACGAAGCGCGAAACGTATACGCGCGTTGTATATTCTTCATAAGCGAAGATCACACGGGGCTACATAATAAATCCGTTTCTATTGACTTTCTTAGTTTTACATTACTTCGTCGGTGAAGTTGGAAAGAGAGGCGGCAGATTTTACCATACGATGCCGAAACGCCACGTGCTATGTCGCTTACGCTCAGTTCAAATTTCCCTCCGATACGATTTAACGTAATTTAGTAATGGACATTTATTTTCACTGCGAAACAGCCGAGAAAAACGAGGTTGAATTTAAATCAATTTAAATTTTAATTTAAACCTCGCGACAGTCTAAGAAGAATAAGAATTTCACTTAAAAGATAAAAACCAGGGAAGACTTCACATATATTTGAACGTGTCCTGATAAATGAGAAAATGCTACATAGGACAAGGAATTATCGCGAGAAAAGCGAGAAAAGAGACGAATCGTTTTCACGCGTTGCAATTGCAACATTGGCGAGAACAGAAGATCGCGTATACGGTTGCGCAAAGTCGGAATGGTGTAATTAAACGATCGGAACGGCGAATCCAGAGACAATAGTCGATGATGTTGGAGCGTAACACGGTGTATTAACCCCGGTCGCGATATCGTTTATCGAGTTTCCGCGATAATCGATGTGGGTCGCACGTGCAACAAGAGGATCCGCGGAGTCTCGTGATTTCGAACAGATCCTTTCGAACGAAACGTAGAACTCGAGAACGTGGAGTGTCCTGTACCTAAGAAATTTCCTATTTTCAACTCTGCTGTCGAAGGTGCATAGACTCTAAGAAATTAATTATCTACTATTAATTATGTACAGTATGTTACGGACGAGAAATCGTGGATTATAAGAATCAACGAGATCTTATTGTACAAACTGTTCATCTTTCAATAGATAAAACAAATAGAATTCCACCGTACGTGGTTCACGTGACAACATTCGAATATTGTAAACACGCGAATAAGGAAATAAATGAAAATAAATAATCATAACGTGAAAAATGAAAAGATCTCTGTAACCTGTAGCAGATAACGGATAATCTGCGTAGCTGAAGCGATTCGCGTTCGATAGTTTCCGATGCATTTCATAATTGGTATAAATAACCAACGCGGTGGCATTCGAGGAAAATGAGATCAGCCGCGAAAGAATTCCGGCTAATCGAATCGAATTAATCCCGGAATTCGAATGCACGAGATCCAATTTTAGCGTTCAACGTTTTCCAGTCGCAGCGGGTTCTTCGCAACTATGAAGGACCGTTGTGCAAGCAACGTAACGAAACCGTGTGTAGCCTTGTCTGTTCGATTAATGCGCCGGATCCTAACGTTTCTTGGACGATGCACGAATTAGAATGCCGTCGTTCAACAATTATAGAAACCGCCTTCTAAACGACCAAGATCCAAGAGAAATGGACCTCCGACCAGCCGAGCCTGTCCCTCTCTGTAGATACGTGCTTTATTTTCGTAAACGAAAGATGATACTTGGCGGCGCGAAATCGTCTATTTTGCGTAGGATTCGTAATCGACGATCGTAACGCTCGAATTGGCGGTCGTCTGGTCGAAGATCGTGGATTTACCCCGTGATTCGTGGGCTCGTAAGCGCCAAACTATAAATTCTAATGGTAACGAGACGCTAGTTTCGGTGTTTCCATTTCGTCTTTCAGACCGCCAACATTTGTACTTTGCCGATCATTCGGATGATACGTCGCGAATTCCGTGTTAAAGTATCGCGTAAAACACTAAGGGCCTTTTCGTTTGTCGAAACGAGAGCGAAATCGGAGCATAAAAATTCGAGGATTTACGAGGGTTAAATATACCCTTTACATGCGGTAAGTGCAATCATCAAAGAATAATTTGCTGTAGTTCTAAATACGACAGGATATTTATATTCCTTTAAAATGGATTCGACGACTCGATATAACGTTTACGCGTTAAACGCAATCACGAAAGAATAATTTACCGTTGTTTTAAACGTGCAAAGTAGTTTATGTTCCTCTAAAATGAGAAACCAGCAGAGGTTCGTCAATTGTTCGATGATCGATAAAGGACGATTATGTAAGTAACGATCTTGCTATCTTCGAGATAGTTGCGCGTTAACGATTACGATATTCTTTATGCGAGAGATTTCCTTATTCGTTAAAGTATAACCGCGGGAAACGAGAAACGATACGCAACTATTGTAGCTCGCTCGTAGAATTTAAATCAAGAAATACGGAGAATGGAATTTTTACAGATTATTTTTACTCTTACGAACAAACTGTGCAACGCTTGGCTCCACGTCCCAGAATCAAATATTTAAAAGCTTCTTCCACTCCGCCACGAATTCTTCGAAACTTTAAGAAAAATTCCATCGCTGCGGATAATACGATAATTTCGAAGAACTCTCGATCGCAACTAAACCCAGCGCAATCGTAATACGAAATAAACAAATTCCACGATATTGCGCGTTCACAGCCGACAAGTTTATATCTCACGAACCTCGACGACCACAGGAATCAGCAAAGTTCTGACTAGCAGAATGCAAATTGGAAAATACGTACGTCATTAAGAATGAACGATCATGGTCGCGAATCAACACGACCGATAATCGCTGACTTTTCCGAAAGACGTTAGATACGATCGTACAGGCGCATCAATGGCCAACTGACACTCAGATAGTAGTGTAAGATAGTTCACTGTTATTTTCATAAAAATATCTATAGCGTTGTAAATATACGTAGCGCTGTAATAAATAACGTTCTACATTTGTTATTAGGAAAATCCATTATACTTGTATTGAATCGTAAAAACTTATCACGTGAAAGGCTAAAGCTATAATTGAATTATGAAACTAAAGGAGCGATATTCGCAAGGATTGATACACGCCATCGTTCATAAACATCAAGATATTTATAGAACGTTCAAACATTATGTATGTGAAATTAAGACACAAGTTCTAACTCCACCCTACATAAATAAAGTTTGCATGTTCAATGTTAGACTAAAGTCTCATTTTTACATCCACCACGTTCCTCAATTATTGCTTTCAATTTTCACATTCTTATTATTAATTCATCTATCGTACTCGCTTTTATTTAGTACAAATTACAAATGAACTTCTCGCGGTCTTTCGTTTGACTTGTTCGACAGATTTTTAATAAGAGTAAAATCGCGAAGGCCGGCGTATGATCGTTAATTCGTCGTGTGCATTTTATTATACCTACTAATCTCTGCCCATGCGGAATAGTACTGACTCGTGTAAATAATTTGGAAAAATTTCCGGAGCGTTTGCTTGTACAAAACACGGCGTTCTAATTGATTAATCGCTTCCCTAAATCAACTGGAGCCATTTATCGCGTTTTATATAAAACCAGATGCTCTAATATTTATAGACGGAAGTGAACGTGACTGAATTCAAATTTTCTACATCTTGACTTGCGCTACTAGGATTTTCAGGACACGATTTGCTGCAAGAGCTCGCATTCGTCACGGCGACGACAGATTGTCCGATGGACTTTCAAAGCTACCGAAGATGCGTGTACAATGGAAATCGTTATCTGCGTTTTATCGAGTTCTCGTACGATCGAGATCGTTTTTAGATCGCGTAAATCGCCGTGATTATATTTATCAGCGTAGCTCGCTCGAGGAGCGCGAGAAGAATATCTGGTACTCGATGTTTAGCCAACTAAACGAGCGTTCTGTGAAAATAAACGATGAATGCCACGTGCGATTGCTCGGCACGATTAATTTGGCACGGCGATAACGAAAAGAGAAAAGGCTGTTTCATCCTCGTAACGGTTCCTCTTTGCGTGTCTCGCGAGCGTGATCCAAGCGTATTTCGCCGGCCGTGAACTCATTCATGATCGTAGAATCGGCTCGATGGCGCGTTAACTGGTTTCGATATCGAATTGGAAAGTGTTCGTGACGGAGACAACAGGTGTACGTGTCACGTTGTTGCGAACCTCTTAACCTTTTCACGACCATTCAGAGAAAATCCTGGCTATAGATTAAGGACACTTGTATGCATTCGATGTTCGTGACAGTGTTGTGTCATTGAATATAACGTTTAGCTGGATACATTATCGAAGTAATATATGACAGATAGAACGCGTATCGAAAGTGAAAAAGCGCCGAGAATGGTCTTTGTAGTAGAAAGTATTTCAAACTGAAAGCATTAAAATGTTCTCTTCGATATATCATTTACACGCGATTTGCTGGAGAATTTGCTATGAAAATTGAATGCGCGCGTAATTATATAAATCGAAACATAATTTTAGAAACGTAGGATAACTCGGTTGTTCGGAGAAAAAATGTTTAACTGAAATTACGTAATCAATACTTATTGTCCCCGAACGATTCACGTTACTTCCACGTTCTTTCTCTAATTGAAGCGCAGGAACGCTGTCCAAGGTAATAAAAAGAAACCACTAAACAATCCATGTAATCGATTTTCCAACAGTAGCATCAGTCTATTGGTTTTTCCACGTCGTTCCGAATTCAACGAATTCGCGAGATTTCAAATAGAAAAATGAAGGGACACGCGGGGAGAATACAGACCATCGCACTAATGAAAAATTAATAAAAGATCACAGACATTCGACCGATTCAGTGATTGAAATGGACGACAAATTAAATATTAGCGAAGTGGGTCGTGCTTTCTTTCGATAAATATTGTAATTTTCATAGACGAGACGTTTTCAATATGAAAACCGCGTTAAATTGCGCGTGATCGTACGTTAAACGCGTCTCGGATCGATTTTACGTCAACCCGCAGGTATTCCCGGCTGCTTCAGAAAAGGTGCAACGCATATCTTCCGACTGGTCGTCCGTGAATGCCACGATACTAATGATTCAAGGCCACTATTGACAATCCACGACCTATTATTATTTTCAAATACGATGTCGAGCTACGAACAACCTTGCTTAGTTCTTCTCGTTTCCTTTCAATTTTAACGTCGATTGTTAGCTAAAAAAAGAAAAAAAAAGGAGTAAACTAAAGAACGTATCTTCTAACTCGACGAAGAATGAAATTGAAATTGGAATTGGAATTGGAAATTCATATAGAGAATCGTTTCATGAGGCAAACGAACATTACGAATAGCTTATCGAATTTTTATCGGGTACTTAATTCCGACGTTATCGTACGATGCTATTGTCGACCATTCTTCTTTCTCTTCGTATATATACATACATTGTCAACAATCGTGGTTCCAATAAATTGAGAATACGTGTAATAATGGAATTTAAAGTAATGCCATCTAAATGGAAACGTTTAAATATTTTCTAGAACGCAGAAAACCTGCTTTCGAGAGTGTTATTTTTAATGTTATACAAATGTGTTACCTCGTAAAAAGAATGATCTAAGATATACTTGCCATGAATCTGTATAATATAGCATAGAAATATTTGGTGTTCTTATGCAAAATAGCATTCAGAAATGTCTGTGCTTTTGGTAGCTTCAAAGTGATTAGATGAATAACTACGTTATATTGGATGAAAGACACCCTCATAAAGGTATAATACCGACGTTCAGAAGCGGCAGAATGATTCAGGGCATTTTACCGATGCGGGCCATTGAGGAAACTTCGAACACGTGTACCAAAGGACTGGCAGTGGAACCGTGCATGGTGGGGATAAACATCGCGCGTCGTGCACGAACCAATGCACTAGCAGCTAACACCCAGTTAGATAGTCACTATGCTTTTACCGCGCTGCTCGACAAAGTCCAGTAAATAACTTCGCGATACGCTGAACTTTTACAGTGTAGCATGGCCTCCAAATTTGTATCTATAAACTCTTTTCGTTTTACAAATTCTTTACATATGACAGATATTGTAATAAATATGAGATTTAAATCTTCTATCTAATTTATATATTGGATACTACAAATAGGATATTATACTACCACCAAGTACTATGCTACTGCTACCATTTTGTGTGTCTGTTACATTTGGACAATAAACGATACTTAATCAGTATTTAATCTGATCCTAGAAACGTAAGATTGATTTGTAACATATGTAAAGTTTGTAGGTAATGAAAGCAAGGACCATTGCACGTACGAACCAATAATATTGAAGCTTAAGATAAAAATAATTGTAAGGAACAAGAAGTTACTTACCATTGAGACCATATTTTTCCTGGTTCCTCTTAACTTGGTCAAGAGATAATCCTTTGTCAGAATCGACATTAAAGAAATTTACCACCTCGTCCACTGTTTTACAATGACCGTCCTCCATGGTTACTTCTGTATTAGTCACTAATTTTATCTGTTCAGTGACTGTCCACGTTCATTCACACTGCAATTTTCTGTAATTCAAACAGACAAACAATTATAGATTATTTGTTCTTTCAAATAAATATTCATTTTCTTTGCAAACATGCACAAATAAACTGATCTGCTCATCGCATAAATATCAACTGCAAATAACAAGTGTAACCAATTATTGAAAACAGCAGAAATTATTAAATAACCAGACAGATAACAAAATGATTCTACAAAGACAGACGTTTCGATGCATTTTAATTTCAATTGTTTTCAAAGCTGAAATATAACCAATGAGAGCTATACTCCTTCAGATAAAAATACATAGTTTGCAGAAACTTGTCGAAATAAAGATTCCCAGAGAGCGGAGCTTAGATAAAGGCGATGAGGAAAAGTCACCGCGTGCTCGCAATTACGAGCCAAGCCGTTTCAGGTTAAACCTTTGTCGTGGAACGAAACTTTTCAAGGTGTACGCACCGTGATTTCCCCTGATCGTTCGACGCGAAACGTACAAAGTTCGATAACAGAACAGAAGTAAACTCACCAATGACCAGTACGAAGTATTCGTTGGCGACGTGTCACAGAGAAATTACGTTACGGCTGTCGAATATTTAGGTTAGCTACAGGTCCCTAAGATGCACTCAAGCACACAGCGAGAGAGAGAGAGAGAGAGAGAATGAGAGGGAGGGAAGGAATGAGAGAGAAAGACGAAGAAGAGAAAAAAAATGAAACGAACTGGCACGAACAAACTTGCCGGGCACTGAAATGAAAAGTTCTACGGCCGATTAACGACGTATCACGATACGCGGGCACAGAAATTTAAGACGCTCGTCATTTTCTTCACGATATATTTCCCCTAAATGCTAAGCAAACCTCCTCTTCCGTGAGACTGACACGGCGAACGACAAATCATTGCACACGTGCGCCACCTCGCGGAATGCGCCATTAACAAGTTGCAGCGTAGTTGCCCGCGCGCCGTCTACAATGCAAACGTAATTATAAACATAAATATCCAGTTAATCGAGATTCATTAACGCGTTACGATTACTCCATATGAATAGCCCTTCACTTTTCAAACTATGGAATTTCTATGAAGACGAGTCGTTCGTTCACTTTTGTATTTCGCGAAATCCACGTCACAGCGCGGCGCACCGTATAGTATGAAAATGCGTGCGAGTCGAATGAACCGAGCATGTGGAGCGACGCCATTGGCTGGACAGCGTTCGTCAAGTATGACGCACTCAGCTATTTTCAGGCTTCTGCTAGTCTATTTCCTTGGCGCGTATTTTAAGACATTCAAAGGACATGGCTAATATTCTCGTTATATAACTATTGCTCTTATAATTTCATTTCGATCGCTTCGGTCGATGATTCGCGACGGAGAATTGATTTTCGCGCCATTCGACAATTTTCGTTCGATTAAATACGGCGGCCAGGTAATCGAATCGACACCGAATGATTGTTAAGTGGTTTCGTTATATAACTAAGTAACCGGCTGTCTGTAGATTGTATAAAATTTTTGAAACCCGTTACATAACCTAACGAAAGATGACTCGACAATATAGAGTTGTTTTGCATCCGAATCTTTCTTGCATTTAATCGATCACGAATAAAAGATCGATATTTTATCGCTCGCTGAGTCAACTTTGTTCAATTTGTCGTTCGTCTTGCCAAATGAGATGATGTTATGTAATATATCAGTACCGAAATGTACAATATGCAACGTTCACGCGCGTGCCTAAAATTGGGCCTGTAACTTTTCACTGTTACAGTAACAGTAATTCATCGGACCGTAGCAGCGGTAGTCGTTAAACTGAACCGAGTACATCGAATCATTTCAAACATCATAAACCAGTAAGCTTTCACGACGTAGAAGCTGCAACTACTACTAATGTATGGTTTTATTACTAATTCAAATAAATACTTGAAAGAAAAAAAGAGAAAACACTTATATCAACCAATATGCTCAACGATAATCCGAAACTTCCAGTCAACGATTTCACGTTCCTCGACTATATATGCATTTGAATACACAAATTCATACATAATGTATACATATGTAGATTCAAATATCAACAAAAAGAAGAAAAAGAGCAAAACAATTTCAAGAAACAATTCTGTTTGTTTGCGATTATTAAAACGTCACGTTAATAGGAAAAAGTACACGCGAAGCTAGTATCGACGACGAGTTTCCAAAAGTCATTGGATCGTCGCACGCTCAAGGTCAACGTCGCGGCGACTTAAAACTCGGATGGAGTGCAAAGGTCGCACAGCCAGTGTAGCAAACGCCGAAGCCAAGGTTAGCGCTAAACTTAAGTGTGAATGGAAGAGCGGTGACTAGCCGGGAGACTCGATCGGGGTTACGGCCGTTGGAATCAGTCACCGGGCAGACTCCGCGTCTCCGGAACTCGACCTGTAATCCTATTCACCCGAACGAGTTCCACAACCGAAAGCCCTGATCTTACGCGATAAGAAAAAAAAAATTCCAACGACTCCTCGACGTCGGACTTCGACTCCTTTCCTCCTTTCTCTCTCTCTCTCTCTCTCTCTCTTACTGTTTCGACTAAAAAATCTACAATTCGAACGTACGAAGATATTCAAGGAATCCTATCAAGCAATCCTTTTGACGCTGATGCGTTCGATCGTCCTGTGGCTACAAGAAACCTGAACAAGCAACGATCATGGTCAAAAGTCGCGATTGAAAACTTGAAAGAAAGTCGCGCGCCAAAATGAACGGACGAAGAGGTTGGTCGGTTGGTCGAACAGGACTGCGGAACACTTGGGAACCGGTCCGAAACACCGTCCGGACGATCAGCTCGCTCGAACGCCCGGGACGCGACTAACCGGCCAAATCGCGCGCGCCCCAGCGGACCATTTTAGCACGTCTCTGACGACGACTTCCTAATTATTTTGGCAGAGATGGCCAGCAGCCACTGATTTCCCTACCCCTCCCATCCTTAGCCGCTACGTTCGTCTCTATCTCACCAGGTACCCCTGTCCCTGTTCTACGCACCGAATCCCTCTTCTTGTCCACCAAATTCTATCCCCGTTCTTATTTTCTTTCTCCTGTTTCCTTCCGTTTTCTTCTCGCCTCTGTCAATAATGATTTTCTGCCTAATTTTCTGCGATACGCTAACTGCACTACTTTCAAATACTTTCGATTTTGCGAAGAGACTGGCTTAATTGCAGTTTCTTAACCCTTGGATCAATGGAACTGTTATTGGATTAATTTGTTCTGATTCTAGCAGTTACAAAGATGTACGTAAGGATGCAGCAAACAGGATGAATCATTTGAATTAAAACAGGCTTGTATGTTAATAGCATAATTGTGTTAGGTAATAGATTGACGATGATATAATATCGGGGATGGTTGGCGGCGTGGCAGAACAGTTTCTATTTGAAGATGAGATGCAACACGGTGGACGAGCTATAAAGATAGGAAATGTAGTACGTTTGTTGGCAAACAAGTAGAGGTCGTGTTTGTATGTAACGTGAGCTCCACATCGACACGTCTTCGATGAAGTAACATAGGCTATGTTAGTTTGGCTGGCTACTTAGGCTAGTGATACACTTTCGAGTAAGAAACATTCGCTGGACGCCGATTCGATGTACGTCACTAAATATCTATGACAACATGAAATCGAGCGTATAACATGACGAACGATCGCCTTTCGAAACTTTTGGTATCTTCACCCGCGCAGAAATTGCTCCTAAATTTATCCCTCTCGTACGATCCTATCTACGAGTACTGACTTATCAAATTCTTCGCGCGGTCCTAATCCTCGAGCGTATTCCATCGAATTTTCCACAATTTCGAAATAGATTTTACCGGAACGAAATCCCCCCGAATTTCCAAGTTCGAGTCGAGGACCCTTTCGAGATTTTTGTCACTGTACACCGAACGGAGCATATCGAGTACGTGGATTCGACCAAACACACATATTTCTTTCGAGAAGCATTGGACATCGACGAAAAACAGCGTACGATCTTTCACGCTGTTCGTTAAGAGATCCACAATAGAACGATTCACGGCCTCCCTCGGCTAAGTCCCTTTCGGCTTTTTTCGGTCACACAACACTGATCTCGTCCGATCGTCGTTTTCTTTTCTACCGATTCAGTCGATTTTCGTATCACACTGTGTACATGTATCGTCGTCACAAAAACACTATGGGTATCTGGGAAACCTCCTGTGTTCACCTGTTGGTTGTACTCGCGCGGCAAGCAGACTTACCAATGCTTCGTCTTCTTGTGCTTGGCTCCGGGCTGTTGTTTCCTCACCGAATCGATTTCTCGAAGGAAACCGGCACCGGTGCGGCTGGGTCCCGGTCGCACTTTGCGATTCTACGATCGGCCGCGCGTTTCTCTCGCGTTGTACGACGGACAATGCGCAGAAGAGTACCGTGGAAACAGGTAAAGTAAGCGAAAGAGAAGGCGGCGAGTGTGTCACACTGCGACGAACTTTTGCGAGGCCTGTCTCTGCCCGTTGATGCGACGATCCCGATTACAGACTCGCTACTCCTCCCTGAACATCGTACCGTGAGAACGCGCGCTTTCCTCTGGTTCCTCTGCTTTCCTCTTTACATGAAGGGTGGTCGAGGGCGAAAACAAACAAACATTCAAAGGGCAACGCCTGCGCTGCTCAACGAAACGAAGCGACGAACCTCGCCGAAATTCCTTTAAATAGTCCGTAGGCGTCGCTACCTGGCGGCCAGACACCGAACGAGGGAAAACTCTGGCCGGAAGCCAGTGGTCCCGGCGGCCGCCGCACAGCCTCCCGGTTCGCTTCTCGTCGCAGTTTTTTCCATTTAACCTTCGAATTTCACCAGCACACGCTTGGATTCGGGAACCAGCCCGCCGTACCTGCTACTCGCTAGCCTTAAATTTGTGTCGCGAGAGTTACGCGAAAGGGTACTACTCCAGGTAGCAGTTCGCTCCAGCCACTTCCGGTACCGGAACACCACGGCCGCCATTGCGAAAATCCTTCGCGTTGAACTTTACCACTTAGAAGCGATTGCTTCGTGTAGATTTCCCCGTTCGAATAAATTACGTTCGTGCTTCCGCTTGCGATCTGTGCGTAGAAAATAGGAGAATAAGCGTAGCTCGAAATGGTATGTACGTGTTAATTGTTTCATAGAGCGATAATAAAGATACTGGTTTGCTTCAAGGTGGAACGCCGATGGTATTGCTGTTTCTGCCTTCTTTTTAAGATTGTTTCATAGCCAGGTTCGGGGTGCGTCTTTTTTAAATATGATGTAAGACACAAGAATTCAATGACCTCAAATAGAATTACGTGGAAGCAACTCAAGGTCCCGCAGGCGGCAGTTTCGAACTTTTTAAGATCGCCATGTTCTGCCAGTATTTTCGGACAACCCTAAAATTTCATCATTTCCATTTCATTATATTCGTCGCGTACGAGGCAGAATCATTCATTTCCGAGTAACTTCGCGCATACTTCTGCTCCGCGACGTCCACGTTAACGCGAGTCAAGGATTTCTGTTTCCAGAAATTCCGATTCGCGGTTTACGCGAGCGATCCTGATCGGGATCCATCAGATTCCACTTATCGGCTGAGTGAAGGACCCACGTAAGATGCAGGTTTTAACAAACGATCAGCCAGTTCCCCGATACACAATGCTCCTATTGGAAACGTTCAAGGTACGCGTTTTTCTCAAGATCGAAAATAGGTGGTTGGCGTATGTCCAAATGCGATATCAGCTAGAACCTCGAAGACAATCCATCGACTGCGACCCCCAACCGATGGGTAACATCGCGGGGCATTTATTATCTCGCCGATGATTAGCAACGTTCGGGCCAATCAAGGGCCGAACACGACGATGGATCGATCATGTTCCACGGGCAAGGGACGCGAACAACGGTTGGCGAACCTTGCTCCGTTCCCTCTCGTAGGAACCGCGGCTGGTTATGTAATTATGGTCCAATACGCGGCGAACCTAAAATAAGATCGTGCCATTTTCGTTTCTGTAATTGTTCCACACTAATTTCGTTGTCTCGACAAGCCGACCGACTTCTGCCGCTCCGGAACCTCTTCCAATCGGAAATCGCTCGCCAACGTTCAACGTCCTTGTCGCCATTCGGCCAAATTTTCCATCCACCGAATCGTCCATTTCGTTCACCCACGAGCATCGTCAAATAAATACTCTGAATGTTTTCAAGGACGGTAGAGAATACGTAGACACCCGGCTGTCGATCATAGGCCGTTCGTTTAAGGTTTAATTGAAACGGACTTTATTCACCCTTTGACCACGACGTACATGTAGCTTGAAGAAGCGACTTGCTTGCCGACGTAGACTAGAGGCATGTCATTTTTAATTGACTTCAGTTTTCGTAGAAACGATATGTCTGCGAATATAGTTGTCGTTTGCCGAGTTCCTGCGCATACATCACATTTATCTTCAGGTGCAGGATTATGTGAGCTTAGTAAGAAATAAGCTGTACCGATCCAAATTTACTCGGCCTAGGTAATACGTCTTCCGTACTTAGTCGAAGCATTGAATTCCTAATTAAATTGCGTGACTAGAATGTTGCAATTCCGTTGCCATATTATATCGGCGAATAGAACTTTCTTATCGTTTCAAACATCCAACGTATATAAATCTAACAATGGTATGTTACTCTGCTATGATATTCAAAAATATCGCAATAGGCAGACAAATTATACGACGAAAAGCGGAATTTCGCAAGTTGAATTTCTAGCGAAAAGATCGAAGGAGGTACGAAGCTGAAACGATGTTGCGTCTAACCCCACGAGCCCCTCGGTTCAAGATTCTGCTTCTTCGATCCTACATTCCCATGCAGTAAGGTTCGCGTACCAGGAACATTATTCATAGATAGGAGCAGAAAAGAAGCATTAGTCGCCCACGCGTCGGCGTTTCGAGTATAAAGTCTGGTTCATATAACTTAGGTTACTTCTCTTTAACCCCGGTCGAATAAAATAAATTTCAAGTTGCTTCGCCCGCACGAAGGGGAGACGAGTTTTCTTTCGATTCGCCGTCTCCATCCATTTCGATCTTCCATTTAAAGAAAATATCAACCCCGCGGCAGACCAATTTCTCAGCCGTATTCCCGAACTTTTAACCACTCGCTCATAGTTTCTTCCGTCCTGTCACGTTCATACTCTGTACCATTATCCTTCTTCGTACTCTATGCTACTGGGATCTTTACGTTTCATATTTCTAGCAAACGCCACCTTCCTCGACACCGTTTTAGACGCTCGAAATTGGGTTGCTTATAGTATCAGACGACGTCAGGTTAGTCTAATATCGTTTAATTAATCCGAACGACGCTGAAGCGTCGAGTAAATGAAACGGATCGACAGTCAGGTGACTTGAATCCAAAGTCGAGTAACTTGACTAATGTGAACGAGGCCTAAGAGGAGGAGGGCCGGAGTGCGCGAAGCAACGGATGGGGGCCGAAAGCGAAGAAGAAGGAAGAGAAGAGCCGCGCAACGGTCAACGTTCTGCTTCTTGCGCGGATTCTAAATACATTTTAATATATGAGCGCGTCGTGCTCGACTCGCGTAGCGTTCGTCGTCCATGAAAACTTGGTACGCGTTAAATCCGTTCCATCCAGGCCAGCTGATCGAGGCGAGGGCCTTCGATCGCGCGCATCGCGCCGAAAATCGGAAATAAATATATTACCGGCCGATCAGAAATAAACTACGCACGGTGCCGGGCTAAACGTAGAACAGATCGAAACGCAAACTCGATTCCGGGGAGATAGCGGTGATCGATGGGAAATGTCGCGTCCTCCGAGTGAACGAAGAGACGAGGTCGACCGCGAGGACGGTCAGGGATTTCGGAAAGAGTTCTGGAAGGTCGCAGTTCCTCGAGTGTTTCTACCTACTTCGTCGATTGCAACCTACTATATGGTTAACGAACACCGTGTAAAGGATACCAAAGAAGGTGGTTAACCTGCGGATCGGATCGTCCCTTTGCCATGCAGATCAGCGATACTTAATTCTGGATATACAGGATGATCTAAAAATGCTTCTCTTTCAGGAACCACTTTGAATCGGACGTTTTCTTCTGGCGGATTAAAGAAGGTAAAAGAGAGCATGAAAATCTATGGACCTTGAATGTACGTAGTTGCTGTATTTTTCCGTCGTTTATTTTGTGAACTTTTTATTATTGCATAGATAAAAATATGCGATAATATTCTAACAAATTGCCCAAATTTCGAGATGATCCCAATGTCTTCTCTAAGCGAATCACGTACATTTTATTAAACTTCTGTATTAACCACTCATCCTCTTTAATCTCTTAATGAAAACCTAGTTTCTAAGAAATATATTTGAATATTTATAAATCGAAGGAATCATGTGTAATAAGTTACCAGCGATTGACGAAGATATAAGTATCGTGTATCGAAGCAAACGCGAAATCGCGAGAAATGGAAATTTCGCGTGGAAGAGAATTTATTATAAAACTACCGGCCAATGAATCAATCGCGCGCAGAATATCGCGTGTCAATTGCATTTCACCAGCAATTTAAGCTTCCGTAGAACGATGTACATCCGCGGCTTTTACGAAACAACGGAAGCTTGACGTTGGATGTACGTATCATCGATAGAACTATACGCCAATCAGTCGAGTCTCGTAAAAGGTACACGAGCAGTCGGTATTCTCTCATTATAACCAACAAAAATAGACATCGTTATTTCGTCGCTTACACGAAGCCGCGGTTTAAAGCATGGCTTTATTTTTAGGTAAAACATAAAGCGTTACGTAAACGTCGAACAGACGTTTCGGGACATTTTCGCGCGAATCTTCGTTTTTCCCTTTTCTCTTTCGCCGTTCGAATCTTCGCCGCGAATATCGTTGATCCGTTTCTTTCTAATTGTGGCGTATTTACATTTTTCCGTGCGAATGATACTTTACGCAATAATATAGCGTTTTCTTTATTTGGAATCTGGATGAAAAAATTCACATATTCCGTCTTACACGCGTCTTTACGCGTTGCCAAACAATTGCACGTTAAAACTACATATTTTTCCATTCGAATTTAACAAATATCGATAACATTCAGTACGCAATTTAATATTAATTTGTTTTAATTAACATTGTAGATTTATCACGTATTTTCAAAAAATTCGCATCTTCGAATTCATCAGGTTATTCTCTTCTCCGGCTATTTTCAAGTTCTTTTTCTAAATTTCTACATTTCCAAGTTACTTCTTTCTAACCACGAATGGACTTCTTTTTCTCTGTAACTTCCTCTTCTATAATTAGGTTTACCACTGTTTATTAACGTAAATTAAACAACCTGATTCAGTCGCCGGCTAATAGCGATCCCGATCTCTAGAGATTCAACGTATTCGCGTTTACGATTCGGGTTTAATGCCTCCATCGGGCTGTGCCCCTAACGAGATTCTATTAAGTGGAACACGTGTTCCGAAAGCTTTGATAGTCCACGTTAGCGTGAATCTCATGGAGCAGAGCCTGGAAATAGCGTGGGACAGCCGCTAGTTGCCTGAAACTCGACAAGTCCGATTTTATTTATGAACGTTTTTATAAATGACGTGCTAAACATCTACGATGACATCGGACGTCAGGCATCGGATGATCCATAGGATCTGCCCCGAAATGAATCTTCTAACAATAAGGAGAAACACGTTATTTCTATTAGCGAAAAGTTGAGACGTAACCTGCAATAAAATCTCGAGTGTATTTGACATCTGCGTGGCTAAAGAAAAACAAACGTGTTCGCGCAACCAGAAATTTAAACGAAACTTTGTGCTAAATTCCCTCGTATCTACCTTGTCGAATGGCACAACAAACGATACTTCCGTTCGTTCATTGAAATTTTAGGTCTGTCGATTATCACGAATTTCGTTCGCGATATTTTTTCTCCCAGCCATCGTCTTTGCTGCCCGATTTTTCTTACCGAGGGACCGTTCTCGAATTCCCAATCGATCGAAGGTCCAACTAATCGATTCCTCCGTTAATCAACATTTCACTGTTATCATGAAAAGACCGACGTTGGAACTGTCGATGAGAACTGTCAGGTTTATAACTTGGCAATTGCTTGGTTAAACAGCCGGCTGTCTTTTCATTGCTCTTCACCGATGGTATCCTTCAACGTCTACTGGACGTTCGATCGAGTCTACGATAATCAAATAACTCGCGAACGATAAAGTTTACTTCTGAAGCGCCGTATGGCTCGTTGTCAAATTTATCATTCCCGTACTTGCTTCTAATTACTAAAACCTCACCGATAACGTCAGTTCGGACGAGGCAAGCGAAGCTGCTAGCTGCCACCTGCGATCTTCCTAAAGCGGTCAGCAGCGAAAAATGCACTCGAGGAACCGTGAAATAAGGAAATAATCTGAATCATCGAGAATACTCGTACAGCAGGTGACGATCTGACGCAAGGGGAAGCAGGAGAAACAACGGAGCCGAACCGTTCGGTTCCCAACAGCCAACAAATCACGTTGAACGCGAGACGCACGGTCCCTGAAGATTTACAAGCGAGGCATCGGGAGGATCAAAGTTGAGACTTTGGATGACAGGTAGGGGTTACGGGAGGGGCAGAGCGCGCGAGATACGTCTATTCTGGATTCTGGCAACAATAATGCCCGCCAGGGACAGCGGACCGAGTGGACCAACCGTAACACACGCGCCTCGTGCTCCCGCGAACAACTAATAACGCGGCTCGTACAAAGGCCGCCTGGTCTAATTTCGTATTATCCTGCGCGTCGCTTGCTAAAAATACAAAACCAAAAAGCCTGGGTACGTTCACTTTTTAACAAGGAAGCGAGAAATTTTGCCGGTTGACGGATGCTTCGACGATAACATCAAGCGAAATTGTCGACCGGATGGATGATGGAGGATGGCGAGCTGGACTCTGCTTGCAAACATTCCCGAGAATGATTTACGATCCTGTATATAATCGAAGGATATAAATCGTGCAGCTTCCTGGAAGACGAACGTATTATTGATCTATGGCTCGTTCTTCCGTGAAACTCCACTGCGAATTTTGTCGCGATCGTTAAGGAAAGACAGGCGAACGTTTGTCGATTTACGGCGGCTATAAACTGTATCGGCGCAACGTCGTTGCAGCATTTACGTTCTAATATACCTCGGCCGAGGTATATTAAATCACGTATCGTTTAGCGGTACTTTTAAACGGCTACTAAAATTTCCCTACTGTGAAATCGAATCGCGCCACTTCATTAGAAAATAAGGGTACGTGCCAATACTTGCTCTAGCCACTCTACGTCTACTTGATTTGTAGATCGGTTAACGTTCGGCTGGTTTGTGTATTTTGTAACGGATCGAACGATGTATCGATAATTCTGCTCTAATTTTACAAGAACCGAATTTATCGTAAAGAGGAGGAAAGGGGTGTGGATCCTGTCCTGCGAGCTCTTTTCTTCAGAAATTTTTGGACCTACGATACCAGGAAGAATTTGCAATTTCGTTTGATGAATTTTAATGGCGGTAAGCCTCCTTGCTGGCAATTTAGGCTTCTTTACCAGAGTTTGATGGCAACAGAGGAGGATGTGCACGTTGATGGATATACGCGTTGCAGGTTTGCGTGGTTGGTGCCGAGCAAGGGCAGGAAATCGTTGGATATACGAGGTACACCTCGTCACATCATTTATAGGAGTAACGACGAGACCTGTTTATCGCTAGTTCTTGATAGAAATTCGAAGCATTGAGTAGAACAGTATCTGTTCTCAGACATGTAAATATGTCGATATCGAATTTCGTTACTTGTCAAACGTTGTGATACGTCGAGATACGTTCTCCAGGCAAGTGCAATTGCGAGTAATTCATTTACGTAGCGACTAATTACAATTTCGTCCCGACAAACATGATTCCACGCATGATACTTTATCGCAAATAGTACACAGGGTGTCCCTCTATCGATCGTACAATCGGCAAAGGGCAATTCTCCGTGAAAGAACACATGGAAAATATAGAATAAGATTTTTTCACATAACGCTCGGCTCTGGAGAAAATCGAGTTTGAAAATTTCTCAAGTATACTTGCTACTCTCTGCTAATTTCGAACTGGAGTAGACAAGTATGCAAGTATTGATCACGCGTATCCAATCGACAACTAGGTATTCAACTTTACATATTTTTTTTTTATATTTATTAAAATTTACAATCAACTCTCGCATTGAGAATTTTCAGTAATTTTTCTGGCGTGGCGCAGTGACAAGGCTAATTATTTATAATAAGTTAATACTCATTACAGATAAGTATGATTTGTAAGTAAGTATTATAAATAAGTAAATATTACTTAATTTAAATAACTAATTGAATCTAGCGTTTAGGTCCAGTGGGTAGTGTCTCTTCAGCCTGCGGATCTGATCCGACGTATCAAGTAGTCCAGTGATTAGGGAGTTTCGGTGTTTGTTGAATCTTCTGCTATATCTGTCGCTATATTTTGCCATTTCCTCTTTGACTGTGGGTAAACTTTACATATATCAGAGAAATTTTCAAATCCCATTTTGTCACTAACAGAGCCTCGAATAAGAAGAATTTCTTCTATATTTTTTACTTATTTTTTCACGTAGAATCGACTACTCCTCCACCATCGTACCACCAATAACAATGTCTGTACAATCGTATAACAAATCGTTTATCGGTTGACCGGTTCGAAGTAAATGACGTACCGGCGCAACGCGTACAAAGGTACATACGCACGCAGTCGAAGAACAACAACGGGTCTTTGGCTCGTGTCGTTGCGTCACGACCACGCATTCTTTCCGGTCGGAAGTTTGCGACGCGTAGTCGTCGTCGTCGTCGTCGTCGTCGTCGTGTCTGTCAAGCGGTCCGTGACAGCGGCGAATCAAAGCGCGATCGGCCGCTATCCTCTTTTCTTCTTCCTCTCCGTCTTCCTGCCTTTCGTCCACTAGTTTACTTTCAGGGTTAACGCGGCGAAATATCGGTGCCGCTTATGTAAAATCTCGTACGAGTAACATTGGCATTCTAATAATAAACACGGCAGTCAGGCCTGGCCCATGGCAACGTAGAAACGCGTTCATTACCTACCTGACCGCGTACAACGTCGCAGTCAGAAGAGTAATTTGCTGCGCGGAGAAGATCCTCGCCGCGTTAGACGTGCTTACGACCTAAACTAAAAATACGTACGGGGTCCGATCAACGGCCAACTGGGCCAGTGAAGTAACCGTAGCTCAACGTCCCAAATATAGTCCGACATCTGTACATATAGTCGCGGAGTGCCGATAGTTGGCATCCGCGGCAACGTGCGAACATCACCGACAGTATAATAGCGGCTGTCACCACGATTCCCTAATGACATTCCTATCGTTCGATCATCTCCCGCTCATTCCTCGTTCCCAACGCGGCCAAATTTCCTACGCGTTCGTCTTCTTCGAATCGTCGCAGACTCTGTCAAACCGTTGGTATAATTCGTCCTGTGTATGGACGCGTGTTTTCGCTGCAGCTGAGAGAGGAGAATCCGTAGGACAATTTTGATGGTTCGATGGTGGGTCGCATTTTGTCTTCTCTTCAGATTCTTGCTCCGTTGATGTAATTGTTCCCTGTATACGATCGTGTGCTTTCGTTGAAATCGAGAGAGGCAGGTTTGCAGGTTGGAAGATTTGCGGCCGAGAGATCCCGGACAATGGCGATGGCTTATTTCGATGGTTGGGATGAAGTAGGTTGCTGAAGTACTTTGGGCTGGTTTCGCGGCAAAGTATTACGTTTGCTTTGGTAGCAAGTCAAAACCTTGAAATAGTTTTTAGCTCCGCGAATCGTTCAGTGCAGAAGATTTTTCTCTTTCTTTCTCTGGCTCGCTTCTTCGTAGAGTTGCAAACGTTGAAAGATCGTGGAGTAAAACTGATTTTACTTTTGATCGATATTCGTCGTAGCAAATATATATGTAAGAAGCAAATGATCGGCGAGAAAGTGAATGATTATAATCAAGAGGCGATGAATCAACGAGCCGAAGATCCTGTCACGTTTGAAGATCTAAATGCAGACGATCTATGGTAAAACGATATTCGATTAAATATCGATGCTTGTCCAAAAAAAGATAAAAACGTCAAGTGTATTAAATAGAAATTCGGCGATCCTTCGCGTCCAAAATCAACGAGAAAATCCGAATGAAATGCGAATTCTCCGCTTAGGTTGAAATCTCTCGGCTTAAGAAGAAGATTTTTCGAGGAATCTCGTCGGAACGCGCCGATGCCAGCAACTTAATTTTGCGATTTTCGCGAGCAGCGGAGCATCCTCGCGCTAGATCGTTGCCAGAAAACCTACACTATCGTACGTTTGCTTCAATTCGATCTACGACGACACGTGCAACGGTTATAAATAAATGGCACGCGATTGTTTATACGTCGATAGTGACTGACGACATCGTGAAAGTAGTCGTGGACGTTTGCATCGGACGTCTGATTGGAAATCCGCGACGCGAGCTGTAGAACCGTTTCGTTGCCGCGAGACGTTGATGGATCGCGCGAGGGATGCGACAAAGGGGAAGGAAATATCGCTCGCTCTCAAGGAAAATCCAGTATAAATAACGCATGAAATTTATGCACGCAACCCTGTTCCGCGATAGGAGTTCCCTCCTTTTTCCTTTTTTCCTCTGAGGTCGGATAGTTCGAAGGACAGCGGTTTCCACGCGAGATCGGTTCGAGGAAAAAAAGTGTCGCGGAGGTCGATCGTTCTTTCGATATTTTAGGAAAAATGCTGTTGAGAAATGTCATTTTTTTTTTTTTTTTTTCAAAGAAATATTCGAAAGAATGTATAGGAGAAAAGAGAGGATCGAAAAGAACGAGGAGTAAAAAGATAAAAATAACGATAAAGCGGGGGAAAAAAGAGTATTGAAAAGACGTTAATAAAAAAAAAAGTAGAGACTTTTTCCTCTACAGAAAAACGTAAAAGAAGAATTTAAAAAATGATGTTTCGATATCTGATTCCAAGCGTCTCCGAACATTTCACTTCCACGCATTTTTATTTAAGTAACGTCACAAGATACCTTTCTTTCTATCGTCTCTATCGTCTCACGCAACAGGGAAAAAGCGAACGAGCAGAAGGTCTCTGACATTCTGACGAATTCCATATGACCGACACACGAAGCACAGGAAAAGCAAAACAGAGAAAGGGAAGAAGAAACGGACGAAATCGACGTAACTACGGCTGGCGAGGAGTCAGAGATTACGTTTATAGAAGGACAGTACTCGAACTCGTTGTTACACAGATACGTCGTTACAGACGTTTGTTTTTCGTCCATAAATTCTACGGATCATCATCTTCCGCCAATTTCCCTTCTACTCGACGATTAATCTTTCTACTAGGTAAAGGTGAAAGTAGAAAAACCGATTGTTCCATGCGCAATAAAAAAAGCGAGAAAGAAGAGAAGCGTAAAGGTTAAGGGAAAAAGGGAAATATAAAAGAAGAGGAAGCAAAAAAGAAAGAAGAGAAAGGAAGGAAAAGGGTCACGGCGAAGCCTGCCTTTCATTACACGTGTTTACGGCTGAACGAAAGCACCGGGTATCTATTTTTACATCCGGTAAGAAATCTGTCCGCAATCAAATACGCGGCGCCCGGAGAAACCCGTATCTGTCCTTAATTCTATTCATCCATCTCTGTCACTTCACCCTTTTACCTCCCCTCTCGTTAACATTTAATAGCGTTTTATGATCGATAAACTATCAAAGATGTGCACGCATTTCACGTTTAATTATTTTATACGATTAGTAGCAACAGCTTTTATAAAAGTTTGCCTATAGCTTTTGCACATTGGCGAGTATCAGGTTGTCGTAAAAGAAAAATGTCTTTCTTCGGCAAACGTGCTTTTTACAAGAGTGCAGCTTCGTACAAACGTGAAACCAAGTCTGTGAAATGTCACGGTGTTTATCTTGACAGAACGAAATAGATCGTACGTAATTCGCCAAAATAATATAAAACGTTGTGCGTCTGTTATTTCCTGATGAAACGAAAGAAACTTTCCGGACAACCTAATATTATTTCCTCTTCTCTCGGTATGCGGTAATTCGAAATATAAAACACGCGATACGTGTAATCCAACGCGCGGCAAACGTGTCGTAAATAGTCGTACGCGTATTTTCAAAGTATCGACCTGTTAAAGGGTTTTAATACTCTTTTAATATCTCGTTCGCTGTATAGACGAATCGAAAGTAGTAAAATTCGAACGGCGTAAAAATTGCCGCTGGCAAGCGTTCACAGCGCGAGGATAAACGAACGAAGCGTACGAGACGACGGAGGGCGAAACGGTAGCAAAACGACAGGTATTGTCCGCGGTCCTAAATTATTCGACGTTCCCTGCCACTAGTACGAACGAGAATCTTTGGCAGGTTTCGAGCAAAGGCGACGTGGAGGAAACGCAGAAAACTCTCATCTATCATGTCGAAACGTGTTACGCGCGAAAATAGTCGCAAGGATACACCGAGGTCGGACTTGGCGAGAGCGTGGACGGGACGCCGGGCGTCAAGGGTGCGCGTGGATTATCAAGCGTACGCACCAGCTGCCGCGACACTCTCGCCATCCTCGCGTCGGCCGCTTTCGATCGCGCGGCTTCTTTGGCATGATATTTCAAAATGTTCAAAAATGTTTGTCTAGAAATGTGAATCGGGAAATTTCAACTGGAAAGCTCGCAAGTCGAGATATTTAAAAACTTTCACGTTCGAATGGTCGACGACTTGAAAATTTCGGTCTGCCGCTTGGAAATGTGGAGGTCTGATGTTTGGACGTTGGAAAGTTCAGGCAATTGGAAACCTCGAGTGTTACAATCGGTTGAATTTAATGAAATTCTTCTGAAAATTGAAACTGCGTACGATGCTATAAAGCCGATAGCTCGCGCAAAGACAAACCGAAAACGTTGCACAAAATTTGTTCTCAAGAAGGCCATGGTACGCTAGGTGCATGTGCACTTAAGTCCGATGTAATTCGTCGAATGACACGTTAGTCAATTGTTTTGTTTACTCGCGAACTTTACGAGACATAAAATAACGATTGTGTTATTAATGCAAATTATCAGCGATTTTCTACGAAGAATATCCGCTTTAAGATACGCTACATCGATAACCAAGAATTCGTATCAACAGAGCTGTTGCATCTTCTATTATTTTTCATTATGATATCCATTATATTCTATTATAATTATCCGATTAAGAAATCACGCCAATATTAAAAATCTCTGTCTCGTTGAATCTTGTTCTTAATCTTCTATTAATTCTGTAGAAAGCAAACTGTAAGTTTTACAACCTGTGTTGCGCTTACTATTCTCATCAAGGCACTGGAACTATTCATAGACAATTATGAAAGTTTGTATAAATAGCTAGTAATATCACAAATGCGATATAAAGCATATTCATTGTGACTATGCGAGTGGATCCGTGTCGACGCAGCTTCTGACGAGCGTCGTGAAACGGAACAACTGTTGTCACGACTCGAAAAAAGATCAAAATGCCATAAACTCGAGTTCTGTCTCAATATTTTTGTTCGGCTTACCTTTGAAGGTGTAGTCGTCCAGTTTCGTCGTTCGTTCTGTGTAACAATCGTTGAAGATGACATTAGGAGGTGGACGATTGTATACAGGAGAATAGGAAATTTCATTTTTTGAAGGATGAACGGCGTCAGGATGTCTAGGTGTAATTATTACAGCACTTAGTATTCTGCAATAAAAGAAATTTCTCTTTATTAGATTCCATCTTTGAAAGTATTAATTTGCATTTAAATAATTACGTAACATATTTCACAAAGATGATTAACAAAATTAGAAAATGTGGTTATTTAAGGAATAAATGGAGGATGAACGAAGCAATGGACATTATACGTTTGACGATTTTGCCTGAAACGCGTAAAGATTAAAAATGTTCATTGACGGTGCGAACGAAGCAAAGCCTATTCAAACAAGACGAATGTGCTCAGAAGTATTTATAATTCCATGCTTCTGTAAAACGTTAGATTATTTTTGTGTGGTTTGATCGGAGAAGACGTTACGTCTGCCATCCTGAGACCAGACAACGCGCCCCAAGGTGTCTAATACGATACTCGTCTTTATCCTAGGTAAAACATACATACAAACGTAACAAATTCGCGTACCATTAGAATTTGAAGAGAAACATATACGATCGCGTTTAACCCATAAGATAATTATAACTCTAAAGAAATTTTCATTTACGTTTCAGAAGAGAATAATATAGCCTCGTCTAATTTATTAACATGCCAAATTTCATAATCGAAAGAGAAACGTCATTTAGGTGATCACTGACGTCTGACTTTTGTCTCTAAAGAAATCGTGACGTCACGATATATCCTTGAAAGAGGCGCTATTATGGCCGGTCAAGCCTACGCTCTAGGCCAGGGGCTAGGCTAGGCTATTTCCGCTATTCAGCTTATGGACAAAAATAGTCCTAGAGAGGTTTCGAACAAGAAGCTGCTGCTGGGACCTCTAGTACCCCTCCGTCGGAGAAAGATGATTTTCGTACTTCCGCCACTTCAATCGAACCTCTTCAATCCCATATCATCGTCCATTTCCCTTATCTGTGACATTTCGAGAGCAATATTCTTTATATTCGACAATTTCCACCGGTCGTCCATCCATTAATCTCGCTTACTCTCCTACAGTTTAATCTCTGGCTTTTACAATTATACAGATAGAGGCAAAGTAGCCGAGATTTGTCAAACAAACTTCAAACAATTAAAGCGACACTAGGGACCAACATTTCTGCACGAAATTTTCAATTTTCTTGGACAAAAGAAAACAATCTTCTACCAATTTCCTTATACAAAGGAACATCCATTTTCCTGCAATTTCCCCGCCATTTGCATAGGATAAAGATCAACGTTCTTTAAAGAACCGAACCAACGAAACCTTCGTTCGTTGCGTTTCGAGAACAGAGCTTAATTACACCGATGCGATCGTAGGGACGCGGACGATTTACAATTATTTCGGTAATCGGTGGAAGCAATTAATCTCGGCGCACCCACATAATCGCGTTACTCTGTGTCAGCGCAGGCGCGCGTTTCTCCCCGTCGAAAACGGCTATTTCCACCGTCGGCGACGCGCGACAGGTGCTCGGTCCATGCCAAAGCAAAAGCGCAGCCTGGCCCACACCGTGCTCCCGTGAAACGCTACGATTCTCGGCTGCACGAGTGATTTCGAAACCGTGAGACCAGAACGCCGACGTGTGGGTATTTTCAATCGTCTCTTCTTTTTGCTGGCAGTGCGTTCAACGGTCCGACCGACTCGCCTCTCGTCCTGGCCGGACCGATAGGTGAAGGCGATCGAATCGAGTCACCTCTCGACGTATTTTTGGGCAGCCACGTGATACCGTTTTCCACTTTGTGCACGAGTTACGAAGTAGGTCCTCGTCACCGACTATCGAGATTTTCTTTCAAGCCTTCTTTTTGTTCTTTTTCTTTTCTTTTTTTTTCTGTTAATTCTTCTGTAAAACCAGGATCGCAAGGTCTCCGTTTCTCGAGAACTTGCGACTCTGTGATTATCCACGATTACCCTGTCGATTTAGATCAGAGACTCGAAGGATTTAATGGTTAGTGAGATTTACAATTCACCTTGACGATTAGCTCCTCGTTTTAAGAAAAATCCGTAGATTGAACACTAGGAATTATACTGAGAGAAGTGTACGTGCTATAGCCTCGGTAGAATCGGCCGATCGCTCAAGGTTGCCAAATAGTCGTCTTCTATCTATCACGCGCCCTCACCTTTCGCCTCTTCCATGTACTAGACAAATGCATCTACCAAAAGAAGAGCAACGGTAAGAAGGAAATTACCTTAACGACCAATGGGTTAAGTTTCCATTCGTTTGGTGAAAAACGACGGTTAGTAATCAACGTTGATTCCCAAGAGGATACGAAGGAACATCCAAGTAGACTAAGGATGATCCGAATACAAATTGTACCCGATGAGACGAGAAAATAGCGAATTTGGTTAACCCAGTTCCATAGACCTCGTTGTTGGCGCTCGCGACCTTTACGTTCGTCGTTTAACCGGTCGAAGTAGAACCCAAAGAGACAGAGCGTGAGATCCATCTCGAAAGCTGCTCCACCTGCCACCGGACACCAGTGTGACCAGGCTGACCGTCCGGCAGCACGCCTACACAAATTGCTACTGCGTTATTTCGAGTGATTTAGCCTTGGGTGGCCGCCAGAGAAAACTTTTGAAATATCGGGGAACGTTTGGTCTCTTCCTTGGCCATCAGGATTTCAAGATAAGCACAAAGTAGCACAAAGTGGTCGGCGAGTAACAGCAACGAGTTCGCAACGAGAACATCGTCTCGTTTCGTACTATGATACCTTGTCGTTAGGAGGATCGATATCACCTGGTTCGTCCTGCTTATCCATCTTCATTCTGCGAACAATAATTCAATATAATAAATATCATTGAAAACGATTCTCTGCAAGATTTTGTCGAATGTTATCTACGTTACCGCTTGCTTAAGGAGTCCACGTACACGATTGAACGTCGTTTGATAGTAACAAGTCGTTGTTCTAGAGTATGAATGCCAGACCATTTGCCAAGACTGCAACGAAATTTACGATACAACCTGTCACGTGTTACTCTTTGCCCCTTGTTTTCGTTTAATAGTGCGAGAATCGTATATAACCACTCGAATATCGCCAATACCTACGACATCTTCATTTTCCTTACAATATGCGATTCTTTTAAGAATTTCCAAGCCTAAATCAGTCCGTGCGTAGCAACGATAAACGTTATGCTCAACCATATTCGAGTAACGTTCTACTTGTAAAAAAAGGTGAAAGGGTGCAACACACTGGGAGAAAGCATAATCGAAAAACTTTCCAAATGTCTAACGACGCGCGCGCCTATGTGTGTGTGTATGTGCGCGCGTGTGTATGTGTGCGCGTGTGTGTGTGTGAATAAAAAAAGAAGAAAATACGACCGATCGAAATTGCAATGGTTCGCAGCAAAGCCAGGGATAATTGGATTTTTCGCGAGTGCACGGAGGTTTGGCACAACGGTGAATAGGTTCCTTGACGAAAACGAGCTCTGGCCCGGAACGTCGACAAACCAGAACGAGAAATAATAATAACAGCTCACGCAAAGATTCCACTCGCGATTTCGATCTAACATTTAAATAGATTTTGCGGCTGGTGGTCGCGTACGAACGTAAGAAAGGAAGACAGAGACGGAGGCACTCTTTCTGGGTTGGCCGGCCAGTTGGAAATCCAATCGAAGCTTGTTTTACTTTCTCATTTTTACGAATGCTTATTTTCATTTCTTCTTTCATGATCTCTTATATAGATTCTTATGCAAGAGAATCATGGTGTAATCAATGAACGTATTGAAATGCTGTCTTGTTGGTAGAACTTGATCTATGAATTGCAGTCCCATCCGCACGGATAACTATGATTTTCTTTCCTATGTGTAACGCTCGTTTCGTTAACGCACTTTGCTTTCGTTATATAGTTACATGGTTTCATAAAGTAAGTTTCAGATAATTATATAGCGTACGATTTGTAACGTTGCACTGTTCGCTTTGTATAGAAAGACTCGTTGTCTAAATACAAGGACAACTAAAAAACGGTGCCAAATGACTGAACAATTTGGCCAGTTTCTTAATATAAAAAGATATATTAAAGACATTATCTTCGAACACGTATATATAATTATTTGGTATACAGATGGAACGTGTGGAAAATAAAATTGAATTTTTACTCTGTATCTCCTACCATACAAAAATCAATTGGAATAACCGTTTCGTTACTGAGATTTGCTTTTGTAACGTTCCCCATTATCAATATGCATAAAGGATTATACGTGAAAAAGGATTGTTCCTCGTTATTGTTATTGATTGATATACGTTTTAGAAATATTTTTTAACATCCAGGCAAGAACACCTCCGGACAGAACAGCTCCGCTCCTGCAATTAAAAATAATTAGTTGCTAACAGTTATATACCGTAGCACAGGCACGCTACATTTATCAATAGTTTTAATCAAAATCGTCTCAAAAGCTAAAAACAGTTATGAAATGTAAAAATATCTTTAAAAGCTCGAAAGCTGAGAAAATATAGAAAGCCTGGACATTGATTTTTAGAGAAATATCGACTGGCTAAATATAAAGGTATCAAAGATAGAAATGGTCCCCGTCCCATACGATTTCATCTCATCACGAACGATCAACGCTGTGCCGATCGTTTCGCTCGAAATTCATCGGTAGCTTGTATAAATTTTTAATCAGACGTAAAACCGTACGATTAATACGCGATCCACGACGAATCGTTATATAACGCTCGTTTCGAAATCATCTCGATAGACATTGAGAGCCGCATTGAATTCGACAATTTTACAGTTTCAACATCGACGCGATGGGCGTCGCGAGGGCCCAGCTTCGCAACAATTGGCACCGTGATCTCCACTTATGCATCTACGGCAATCTTCGTGCTAATTAGAGATTCTGCGGTGGCGCACAGGCCTGTGGAAGGGCCATTAATTTGTTTGACGTAACGCGGACAGCCTCGTTTAAGCTGAAACACGGCGATCGAATTTAGGGCTCGCCGGTGTCGAGACCGAATTTCAATCGTGATCGTGTCATCAAGGGGCTCGCGCAGAACCTCGCCGAATTAGTGCAATTCCCAAAATGGTCACGCGTGACATCCAGCCAACCGTTTAACGACATGTCGCAGGACGAACCCGTGGATCTTGTCCGTTTTCCTCCGATAGGACGAACCATTGTACTTGAAGATTGTTTTCTCATGAAATAACAATGTAGTAAATTTGAGTTTAAAGAGTACGGTTATTTGTAAATTATTTCGGAATCGAAACGATTGAAATGTGAGATGTTTCGTACAGTTTAGTATAGCAAGAATATTAATAACCTGGCCTTCGACAATTACGTTCTAATTAAGGAACATCGCATATATAAAGAATCGTTGGTAAATTGAATTCATAACTCTGATAATTCACGAGCAATAAATTATAAATTTTTAAAATTCTATAGGCTTCCTATCTACTTCTACGTTGTATTCGCCTGCAAGATTCTACGTTTTAATAATAATACAGTATAGGTATATGTAGTATAAAAAAATAGAGAAGCACGAGAAATGGGAAATTTTGGAAAAACTTACCACAAAAAAATGGTCATGGACGTCGCGTGTTTTATGCGGTTGTACCGTGCCACCTGTAATTCCTCGCTGTTCTTGAATCGCTGCAATATCTCCGACGCGCTGCAACAGAATTTTTCAAGCGATCACGATTTATAATACATTAATAATACATGGGTAAAAATAATGTCATATCGATTACGTTGTGCAACCTGGCCTGATCGACGCGCGTTACAAGGCAAGCTTGGGTTACTATTTTATTAATAACATTAATAAAATCAACAAATAAATGCTTGCTAAATCTTGTGCAATTCAATTTTCCACTATCTGATCGATATTCCTTTTACACATTTAACCATTGTGTTACTTGAACGAGATACGCTTTAGTAGATTGCTGTTTATAAAGATTTATAAAGGAACTTGTAAAGAATCTCTCGTACTAAAAATGAATAATAAAAAATGTAAAAATAGAAATTCATCGTATCGAACAGTGTTATGGGATAAAGTTCTTTTTTACAATGAAATACATGAATATTATTTGGCATTCGTGGTACAATGGAAAATGGTAAAGTTAAACTCGGACGATTTACAATTTGCTAAAGCAATTCGTTTCCGCGAAAATCGACCAAAAGATTTGTACGATTATCAAGAATTACGCGATCAAACTCATTGAATAACGACGGTCATTGAATCATTTAACTGTAATAATGCGATGCACGCGCCGATACAAAAGTTGTCCAGTAGCAATGATACAGAGACACGCGGGAACGCTTGGAAAAATGCCAGCGGCAAGGAAAATCTAACGCGGGTGAATTGTGCCGAACGCTTAACGCTTCGAAAGAAAATGCATCGTGCTCGTGAAATGCAATACTTGATAGCGAAGCGCTACATAATTCATTTCGATCTAATTCGAGCTTGATGAAGTCAGCTGATTCGCGTGCATCCCCGATGACGAGTTCTATGGGTTGAATGATTTCGTTTCGCGTACAAAGTTATTGTTTCACGGTTCCAAGCGATTTGCTTTTATCGTTTCTCAAATGTCCGATTTTTCGATTACGCGTGTACATTTTATGTGTATAGATATTGCAGATAAAAAATTTAAAAAATTTCACATTTCACATACTTGAACATTTGTATCTATTCTTATTTTACGACGCGTATCTTATGTTTATCCGTATATATATATTAAATATTGTACACTTGAATATATTTATCCTATTAATAATATAATTAGGAGACAGTTAAGAAAACCATTTTCCGCCAAAGCACTCAGAATATTACAACGTTCGCTTAATGAATTCCGTAGGGAATCGCTACCAAGTGGTAGGTGGAACAATAAACGTTAGGACGAGATCGGGTTTAAAACGGTAGGGTGCAGTGATTTTCCGACAGCTATGCTCATTTATATGTATAAGTGCTCGTTGTTCCGATAGCTTGGCGAACGAAAAGTAAACGGGCTTCTAATGGATTTGATATCGATGCTGATGGTGGTTTGTGATTTCAAGCTGTCTGAATTAAGAAAACACGATCGATTGATCAATCGATCCGACCGGAGAAATAAACCGCAAGGAAGAGGGAGTTGGAACAACTCGATACTCGCATGAAATAAGATTCATCGATCACGTTGTTGTATTAACTACTTGTCAACAAGTTATATACGTTATACCATATTCACGTTGAAAATCAAGCGATGTTCTGAAACAGCAAATGTAATTTTGACTTTATACATACAATGAAATACAGAATGTTCGGTATGTTAATCGAGCGAAATTAGAGTTTGTGTAATATTATTTGTAAAAATATATCTTTCTATTTAGAAGAGCGTAATGTGTATCAAATTATAATTTGATATAAGAACATCAATGAGATCCGTACTATCTTTAAGGGATCTTAGGTCGTTCACCTTTCCCACTGATATTTATAGTTTTGCTGCTGATGCTCTGCTGACAAGACGTACGATTATAATTAATCCGTTTCCGAGTAATGCTATATCGGTCTCGTTACGTTTTAACAGCGTAGCAAGAAAGACAAGATTCTATGCTTCTGATGGTATGTACTTATTCGAACCTTGAAGCAAACGTCTTTCGATCGTTGCTTCTTCGAGGAGAACTATATATAATGTACGCATCTAAAATCACACAAGACAATACGCGGCTAAAATATTAAGAGTAAATTAACTAGGACAAATTTTGGCAAAACGAAAATACGGTTACGTCATATAAAATCACGTGCATCGATATCACACTTTGTAAGTGCAATGATGAGTATACGTGGTTGCCCTTGGATAAGATCCAAAATAGTTCCGGCACCTTACATCGAAGCAGCTTCATACTAAAATACCAACTGCGTACTTAATACCTAATTATATTTGCTTAATGCGTGAGGGAAAATATAACGGAAAAATGAAAGACGACCGAAAGAATTAATATCAACGAAAATCGCGCGTGTCACGAGTTTTGCACGGATTCACCGTATTTGCCCCTTTCCTTTAATCTCACCTCATTGTTTTGCTAACCTGAATACCGTGATGTGTAAAACGTGAAATACGAGTTTCTGGGAGCTTGTCTTGTGTCAGTTTGACGGCCAACCGTGAAGATATTTATGCTGGACGACAACGAGGTTTAAATTTGTTTCAAGCTAAATAAGCCGATTACCTAAAAGTACTTACGTAGATTCGTACTTTATCATTTGCGGACTGTCAGTCGCCTTGTTCCGTTTGTTACTAACTACAAAGAGCGGCGGAAATAGGACATTTTATTGTATTGCGGATCGAGATTAAACATTTTTTGTGAAATGTTTTTGTCTTATGTAACGATAAGACATACTGTTGATAAGTTCAAAAACTATACTTACGTATTGTGGCTTGAGACAGCTACTAAAACGCGTCTCCGAGCAAAAGGCATTACATCCACTGAACCATAAGATGAGAATTTCTCCATTAACTGAAAAAAAGTTGGTACTGATCAAAACAATGTTGAAAATACAGCCTTCAAATATAATTTCATGTTTGAGAATACCTGCTTAATATCTAGAGATGGTGACTTCAACTTGACATGAAGCCATTGTGGTCTCGATAACATTGGATCTTCTCCATCAAGTTTCTGAAATGTTTATAGTACAATTAAAGTATTATCCTGTGTGCTTTGTAGTTATGGAAAAATATATCTTTCCTACCATATACATTTCATTGCCTCTCGTTACATTTATAGAATTTATAAAATCTTTTACACTGCTCATTAACTCAGAATGGGACGCTGTCCTTTCTTCTAAACCCCTAAAGATAATAAACATTATTCATGATCGATTAGTACATATTATCATATGTTGCAATGTAAATATTATATGAATATGAAGCATACGTCCCAAATTTCTTTACACAAAATATATGTGCCATTTTCACAAATACATATCCACAAAAGTAAGAATCCCACCCAGCGCTATGATAATTCTTTTTATCTACAATATAGTTTGAAATGAGAAAAAGGTGCCATGTAATACAATAGGGTTTAACAAGTCGTCATAAAATTAAATTACGTGAAAATTCTTCATTAAAGATAATCTCTGGTGAATTATAAGTTGTAATTCGTCCTTGAGTTGTAAAATATTCGTACAAAATATTCAATGAATTTATTTTCCAGTTTACTTAAAAAAAAAAACATGTTCTCACGTTTATACAGATACATTATTGGTCTACAATTTACGTTTCTTTATCAATGTTCTTTACCTTCATCTCTGCTATATAATTTTCGCAATTCAAAGCTTAAGAATTTTGTGTCATATATTTGTGGAAATAATGTATGTATATTACTTTTGAATTCTTTGTATGAATCTAAAACACATACAAATTCGAATTATATGATTTATCAATTATTGTTAATATGTATTCATTTAATACCTGGTAGTGGCTTATAGAACTGTTGATGCATGAACATTAAATCTAAAAGTATATTGTGCCCTATTATCGTTTTCTTACTAGAGGACAAAAGTTTAAATACTTTGGAAAAACCTAAATAAACACCTAGCAGTGCTTCTTCCAAATTATCCTTCTTGAACAAATCATCCTGCGCATTACTCGATATTTTCATAACATTTATCTGAAAAACAGACGATCTTATATAATGTTTCATTAGTATCCAAATAGAAATAATATTACATACGTACTGATTTATTGTCTGATGTAATCCAAATATCGTTGTAATTATTTCTTAAGTCTTTGTGTAATACATATTGTACCATAGGAGTAATAACTTCCAACTTTAATGGTGCATTTTCTAACTTATTAGAAATCCATTCATAAACCTTGCTCTTGCACTCTTTGAAATTTTCTTCTTCGTCGTAGGATAACAGTGATAAATAATTTTCTACATCGCCATGTACTATGTGATTACGCAGTAAACTCTCATCTATTTCGTCAATGTACGAAATACCTCCGACTAAGAACTAAAAAATATATCGATATTTCTATGACAGATTTGATACTGCCAAGTTAAAAAATTTGCCTAAGCGAACATTTTACCATACAAACATTTTACCCCAATTGTATTTTGAGAGCATACTTTATTAAAATCGAAGCCATGTTTATAAAGGAAATCTATCGCTTCCACTTCCCACGACAATTGTCTATTTTTTAATGGAATAGATCTAGGAAACAAGTAAAAACTAAAGCTGTCCGCTTTATAGGCATTGTTAGAAGGAACACGGTAAAAAGTTGTAATGCCAAATTGTACAATTACGAATTGCTGAATGTTTCTTTTCCATGCCATGTAACGATCATTGAGAGTATCAAATAAACTGAAATACAGAAAAGATTAGTATGAAAAGAAGTACAACTAATATTAAGATAACCTTACAATCCTGAGTAAACCTAACCTATTTTTCAAATTTCTCTCCGAATGTATACCTGACATTTCAGCATCTATCGCAATGAAAGCTGCATTGTTTATAGCATTCTCTATCCGTGGATACACAGCATCAAAATTGCTATTCAAAACTTCATTCATGTTAAATTCAGTTTGTTTATGTACACAGTAACTCTGACTTTCAGCGAATAATCACGTGAATATAACCTAACTGATCTACAGTATTACTTGGTTACAAAAAATGAATATTGCAATCAAACGAAATCACGAAGTTTTATCCGATCCAAATTTTATTTATGAAAATATGATTAGTTTAAAAAATTCTTAAAGATTCAAATATATTAATAACAATAAAAAAAATGACAAGATGATAGACGCTGGAAGTAGGAATTGAACAGGATCAAAAATAGAATTATGAATTAGGAATCAATACATTACAGTCCACGTTTCTTATCCTTCAATTTACCGTGCTTCTCTATTTTGTTTTTATTAGTTCATCAAACAGCACCGTTAATTATCGTCTAATACATTTAATCGCTTATATAAAATACTCGTTCATTGTATAAATTTTCGCAATTTATTAAAATATAATATACATATAATATACAAAAATCATAATTATAAAAACTAAAAATATACATGATCGGCGTCAGTCGAGGCGCTTAAAACTTTGAATACGGACATAATTAATCGAACAATCGATCATAACAGAAATCACCTACTCAACGGTCGTGATTAATACATTCCACTTTCTCTAACGAGAGTAAATTTACAGTAGCGGTTTATTAATTTCCTAATTAGCAGCAACAACTTCATCCAATTCAAATTCAATAGGTAGCCAGAGACAGGAAGGATCTGCACGTGTTACGAGACAAATTCAACTCGACAATCTCTTTCTCAAAAACTTTCCAAATCGAACGATCGTTAAAAAGCTACTTTACTTTTGTCAGTGTGAAGTAACGAAACGATACAGAACGAGTGTACCTGATCGATCGAATAATTCGTTTGAAATAATCGATTGAAAGTCATTAAACAAATAAACCAATTACACGTATATTTATTTCGATCAATTTCGATACGGTACGATAGCGTACGAGGAACTTCGTGTAAAGTAATTCGATAACTAAGATACGAAACTGAAGGCAATACTGACTTCCTTATTACATATCAACATCCTTTCGTACACGCGGCCTTTTTCGTTCGTGCAGTTCGGTGCAACATTCCCTTTCGAGAATCATCGTCGTTGTCAGCACTCAGCCGCGTACGAAGCATCGAACGATCGTGGTCAGTCTTCACGTGTTTCGCGACAGATAAATTCTTTATGCAAGAGCAAAAAGTGTCGGAAGCGCGCGCAACTCAGCTGGTAAACGTATGTTTCCGCAGTCGAAAGATCTTTCTTTTTAATCGGCATACAACTCTCTCTCTGGCAATGAACTTGCCTCTATCGTGGTAGCCTAGTGTATCCGCAGCCACGAAACTGGCTAGTTCGGCCTGTTGATCGTTTCGATCCTTCGTTGGTATTTGAGCCGAGTGCACGTCGTCGTTGAACACACAGGATCCTTGAACCGAGCCAGAGTTCGTCAACGATGTTCTTCAGGCTCGCTGTATTCGTCGGCCTGAGCTCCGTCGTCGCAACCATCATCTACTTGACGCCTATACCAGGTTAGCGTATTTTTTCATATTTTCCTTCTTTCTTTCATTTCTCGGAAGATTGATAAAAGTCACGTGTTGTTTGAAGATCGACTACATGAAAGTGGAAAGTAACGTTCGTCGTATTTATTATGCGTGAAATGAATTAGGAGAATGGCTACTTTTGTTGCGAATACACGGTGAAAATGGATTTACTCGAATCACTGCGGCCGATTCTTTTCACGATTTTACTCTTCATCTCGTTCAAGTTGGATTTCAAATTTTAGTGTGAGATTTACGTATTCGCAGTGTGCGAGGGATTTATAATCGTACCTTTCTTGCGATACATTTTCCAAGTGATAATTTCCTAATTAACGTGGTGTTTGTCCCTGTTATGTTCGCCTTTGTTGCTCTCTAGAATTGTACCAATGCGAACGATACTTATTTGGAAAATTGAAAATTATGCAAAGCTAATAGAACGTTTCATAGAATTCTAAAATCACGGTGAGGAAGAAAATGAGATACGTAGCGAACGAAGTAAACACTCGGGAATACTGATAGTTCATGCTTATCGAACGTGCAACCGAGTTGCGTTTACAAGAAATCGTCGACATAAAGTAGCAAATATTTCGCGTGGAATTCACCGAGGCGAATGACCCCGAGCCAAGATTCAGCAACTCGGATATCGCTACGTAAGGATATCCATTCACAACGAGTAATTATAGATACGATATTATTAAGAAAAAAAAGTGAAATAACCGTTATGTATGCTAGATGCGATTCAACTGGTCGCATCACGTCAGTTCATCCTACCATTTGATATCGTAACTCGTTTTATTACGAAACTGAAACTATCTCCGACATCTATCAAAATATCCTTGCACCTGCAACGTTCCAATATATTTTCGAGTTTCCTGTATTTTCCGAACATACCGGACCGCTTAATATCTTTTTGGTATTTTTATCTTCGAAAAGCATCGTCGGTATCTTTCCCACTAATCAGACAAGGAAGTAAATAAGCGAACGCGAACTTGAAAAAAGGAAGCGTTAAGTTGGAAACTAAAGCTTCCTCTTGCATTTTTTCCAATAAATATCTTAGGGTTAGCAACGTCTCAACGCGAGTGAAGCTGTAAACACGCATACGTTGATCGAAATGGTCGAAAGTTGCGCGAGAAAGCGCGTCGTATCGTTCCCATCCGCTTCTCATCCCAATACGTAGCATCTTCGCTTTCTTCCGCTTTTGATATCGGTTCCTCTACGACATTAAACTCCTGTCCCGTACTAGTTGTTACCACTCGAGCAAATTTCTTTCCTTACTTATACACACGGACCATTATCCTTTATTCGTACATGAAATCGCGATCGTGTAGCGCTTTACTTTCACCCTCGAGCAACGATATCGAGCATCTAAACGGTACACAGGCTTCTGCAAACTCGCTCTACGATCTCCTCGACACCCGGCCTTTTATTCGTGGCCACCAGAAAGGTTACAGGAAAGTTTAATCGATTCCTGTTCTCGCAGTATCCGCAGATAAATCACTTTCTTTCTCGAGGAAGAAAGCGAACGATGAAGTCATTTTGGAGAATAATTAAAAACAGGATGACAATCGATCGAAACCTGCTTTCGGGGAAAGTAATTGGCAACAGGTTGCATAACTCCACGAGGAAGAAAGTTTTTCTTCATTCGCGCGTTCTTCTTACGACAAAGATACGTCACCGATCCTAAGCTGAAGGTTTTGCTCGGTTACGATCGCCAGCGAAGATCGTAAACGACAGAAGCTCGTTAATAGAACGCAGCTTTGACATCCCTGCAGCGTGAAGTGAAAGCGAGCGAACATCGTAAGGCGATTGTTCCCAACTCACGCGTGAACGCCTCCTTGTATTTTATTGTAGCTTTTTCTTTGTGCATTTTTCTAACTTTTTCTCTGTTAGTCTGTTTTCTTGTATCAACGGGGAAATCGCTTTTATGTGCGATACAGGTCGATTAAAAAGACGTTAAGCGATCCTTGGTGAAACTTAAAACGCGCGCCTTGGTATCCGTTTCATCGATCGGCTTTCTAACGGCTCTACCGTCTTGGAAACGAAACACCATGGCGACAAAAGGAAAAGACATCTTTGAGTTCGTAGCTCGCTGGATTTCCGCGTCTAACTTTACACAGGCATTTCAGACGCTTTCGTCTCGTAAATAATTATCGATATAGGTCGCTCTACTACGAATATAACTACGCACGGGAAATTACTGGAATTAATTCAGAACATACCGCAACCAATGATTAATGACTATCCGTTCGTCGCGACGAGAAAATAGTATGAACGTTCGCCGAGAGAAATCGATGATCGGGATGATTCTGTCTTGCAAGGCGGAGTAAGCTTGTTGCAGCGACATTGCGTACGTTGTCTGGGTTACACGCACTTACTTCAATATTAGAAATTTCTGATCTCAAGTGCATCTTTTTTTAGAAACTTCACACGAGATACGCGGCAAGTCGGACTGCGTAAACCTCTGCTTAATCGACGTATAAAAAATCCAAACGTCGATCTCTTTCGAATAGAACACGATCTTTTATTTCGTCTCAAAGACGATAGTTTATAATTGGCAATTAGAAATCCCGTTAACAAGTATCAAATAGCCGCACGATCTTTTTCTTCAAAGCTTTCGTTAGATAGTCGGCGCTCGTTTAAACGTTTACACCAGGTATATTACGACTCTGTATGTCTCATCGAGAGATCATAAATTCTCCACGTGCGATCCCTCTAGTGGAAAACGTTGTGACCCCGTTATTTTCCGAATAAGTAACGAATTACGACAGTTTTATCGGGAATTACCACGATCAGATCGCAATAGCGATATTAATTAGCGGGTCTTTTTTTTTTAACTAGCTAAACGAATCGGTGTAACAAGTAGAAAGTGTCACGGCGGTATTCAGCTGGCAGAACGGCACTCGCTTCACGAGTGAGCAGAGCAAACAACCTGGAATTCCCTTCGTCAGCATCAGCGAAAGCGAAATCGAAATCTCTTGGACCCGTCGCGGTCTGCTCAGTGAAAGAGACAGAGATGCAGATAGACACGATCGTGCAGACAGAGACAGTTGCACAGCGATAGAAGAGGAGGGATACCGAGATGAAAATCACGAAGGAGACCGGCGAATTAAAAATATAAATCAAATTGCACAGCGCTTGGAAAATCACATAAAAGTTTTGTCGATTACCGATTAAACGATATCGACGTAACGAATGAAGAGAGAAGAAAAGTTATAGCTAACGGGCAGTGATTCGTATTTCCCAGACTCGAACAGCCACGCTTGTTTCGTGGCAATCGATCTAACGGACTAACCGGGCTTGATGATACCAGTATAGGTATACGAACAGAGACGGATATGCGTATAATCGCGAAGACGGAGACAGATGTCGGTATGCAAGCAGAAATACATAAAGCAGTTTGTAACTATAAAGCAGAGATAGATGTAGAGATATCCAAGTTGAAACGTATACAGATACAGTTGGATGCAGACAGGGACGAAGCCTGATGGATTGGGAGAGTAAGAGAAAGAGTTACGTATCCTGTGGTTCAAAAGTTCAGAAACGAGGGATTAATCCACTCGCTTTTGTTTTCCTCGTGCACGGATTGGTCCTGACAAATAAGAAGAAAAGGTGTCGATAATCGATCTACATGTGGCACCTGGTCGTCTGTGAAAAAAGGTAACGAGAGTTGGATTTAAGGAGCAGCTGATTAACTCGTTAGGAGATATCAGACTCGTAAATCACGGTTGCAGCTTCCACAAATGCCAAGAAGTTTGTGGGACACGCGACGACCTAATCGATGAAGCTCCTCGATGCTGGTACTCGATAAAAGAAACAGCGAAAGTAAATAAAACAAATAGAAAGGGGAAAGGTAAATATCTGGAAGAAGGCAGAAACGTATCTGGCAGGTGGATGGAAAAATGCAGAATGAAAAATGATAAATAAATGTGTATGCGTGAGTAAACGTAATCAGAGAAGAGGTAAGATACACACGGGGCGTGAAGTGGTTCCTCTACCAGCTCCCTTCAGGCCAACTTTCACTCGCCATATCGCCGTCTCTGACACATATTCGATATACACATGGTCGCACGATTTCAAAGAACCAAGAGGGGGCAACTACGATACTGACCATCGTATTATCGTCTCTGTCCAATCGTTGGCTATCGTGAAAGAGCCTCGACGATGACTAAACGAGAGCGTAGAGCTGAAAAAAAGAAAAAAAAGAGGAGAAGAAAATGGAAATACACGAAATGCAGTCACGCAGAGGCAGAGGAGGGAATGGAAGGTCAGATAGAGAGAGGGGTGAAGATTATTTCCAGTTCTGGCAATGAAATTTCTGCCAAAACTGCTGGCTGCTCGTCAGTCGTTCACGAGAACCGTGACAGTGTCTTGTCTCCTCTCTCGTTCTGGCTTGATCGTGTTGAATTGGTATCTGTGTAGTGAAACTGTCAATTTCTCTTTGGTTTTTCATCGTCGTCTTCATCGCTTCTACATTGCAACTTTTTTTATTCTTTTTCTCATTTTCATTTGTATTATCGTTCATTCGATTTGCCGTTCCATTCGTCGTTTTAATCGTCCGCTGTATTCATTGAATTTTTCATTGGAATTTTTCATTGCTTCCACTATCTGGGTCGAGTTAGACATTTTCATTTTTTCGTATGTTCGCCCGAGACTCGGACTAGACTTTTTCTACCCTTCTTCGATTACTTTCATCGTCCCCGTCATTACCTTTCGTTTTTAATTCGCCTGCATCATTCGGTTTCATCGTTCGATCCTTCGATCGTAGTAAATCATTCGATTGAATTTTTAATTAAAATCATCCACCGTTCCATTATCCGAGTACATCGGATTGAACTTTTGCGAAACGCGGAAACTCGTTTAGTTACGCGGTCGAGATGGTCTTCTATCGGTCGTTTCGCAGGATCCTTCACCGGTTATTCGCTTAGCAGTGGAAATGTCAGTTCGGTGCAGAGATCGAACGTTTACGCGAATGATCTAACTTTTTCAAGTTTTGCTTCGTTCGACTATATGGAGCGGACGTTACGCAAGTTTTAATCGACGCGGCTCACGCGAATCAAATTTTCCTATCGGTCAACGGCAATTACTATAATTGTTACGTAATTGACCACTGACTTTCAGACAGCTATGACGATTAAATCATAATAATAGTCCCGTTCGATAAACTTCTTACGCTGTATTACGTACGATTACGAAATTGATTGGCCTATATATTCACGCGATTAGCATATTTGATTTTCGAAAAATGGTAGAAATTCGTTTCTCTTTTAGCTTCGTTTCTATGTTCCATCTGATCGTTGTTGTTGAAAGAAAGCGAAGAGATGGTCGAGTATTTGCGTAAATTTATACGAACACCTCTAACGTTTTACTTTTTCAGATTCCTATGGACGTCGTTTTTGATTCCAAATTGACCTTTTACGTCATGTGGATGTAATTCTTCGTTTCACGCGGATTGATACTTTTTGACTAAAAAAACCAGACAACAACAGTACGCACGATCGTTCTCTAATCCGAATAGAAAGTCGAAAGAAAAAATAGAAGTCGTTCCTTGTTACAGTCTTCGACGTGATAGTGGACGAAGCGAAGTGACGGTACGGATTGTTATCGCGACGTTCTGTGAAAATAACGAACAATTTTATCGCTTTTGTTTTCCTCATGCACGGTTTGGTCCTGACAAATAAAAAGAAAAGGTGTCGATAATCGATCTACATGTGGCACCTGGTCGTCTGTGAAAAAGGCAACGAGAGAAAGGGAAAGGCAGAGGAAGAGAGAGGACCCGAGTTTAGTTCTGGCTACGAAAATTCGGCCTACTCAGTTGTACATCGGAAAGCGTAACGGTGTTCGCGAGCTCACGCGTGCCTTGTTCAGGTTTGATATGGGTTTCCGTGCCATCGATTTAATCCTTGCATTTACCTGCCACTTGTCAAAGTTACGATCTCTTCGAAATGTCCCTCTTCGATCGAACGAAGATTCTTCGTCCTCTCATCGGAATCCGTTTTTACAGCCAGTGAAGTTCGATAGAAAACTCTCGGCTATTTGTTTTTTCCTTTTACTTTTTCCTTGGTGTAACGACTTTCCAGTGAAACCGAATCGAAACAGGTCATTTTCGCTCTTCGCTGAAATCCAAATATCAAGATCGATCAATCCCATCTCGTGAGTAGACTCGCGAGTCTTATTTTATTCCTTGGAAACAACGCCAGTTCGAAACTACATCGTCGTTCTTTCTTGCTTTAGGGGAAGAAATGTTCTCGTTGCCTGTCGGTTTGATCGAAATTAGCGCAATTACATAAGTACACAGTGGAGTAACTTCAATCGGAAGCTAACTGATAAGAATGCTGGGCGATTCGAGTTATGCTGGACGCGCGGTTCAATCACGTTACGATGGGACTCTGTTACGCGAAGATTATACAAATTTTTACGTAATGATAACGGCTGGATTTAATGGGGAACGCGATTAGATGGCCTTCGTGCATCTGCCTCAGACGTTATTCAACCTTCTTTCCTGCTTGCTTTCTTACTCGCAAAGAAAATTCATTAAATTACATCATGTACGTTGCCGGCAGTAAAACCGGTCATTTTCAAGTATCCGTTTGCCCTCTTCCTTGACAGTTGTTCGCTCATTTTCTCAACAATCGTTCGTTCTTCAACGAGAAATTACGCGGACCACGAATAAGAAAGGATAACGTTTTCTTTCTGTTTCACGAGTTATCAAAATATCTCTTTAATCACGATCGAGTGAAAGTTGCTTAACAGAATTAATAGAAAGTTTTTCAGTATACCGACTTGTAAAAAGTAGTAACATTCTCTTTTATTAAAGCAACCAATCGCGTTCACTCTGCTTAGCAGGCCGCTAAAGGAACATCTCGCTAATCGTAATCTCTACATCGGGGCAACATCGTTAAATACGTTACATCATCTTTTACATTGCTTTTCCTTCGTACGTAATAATCCGCAAAGTATATATATCTTCGGAATTTCATTTTCTTTCTCATTTTCCAGGCGAAGAGGAGAAAAAAAGAAATTCGGGAATCGGGCGTATTTGCTTAGCTAGCCACGCGAGCAGAAGTCAAACAGCTCCGACTTTCATCCTCAGCCGAACGATTATTCCTTTCGCTCTTTTTCTCCACGTGGTTCACTTTCTCCGCGCTGACATCAGAATTTCGTCGCTGGCTATCGATTCACCGTCATCTTCAGCCGCTTGAAAATTCATCCTCGTAATCGACCAACTCCCCCCTCCGCTCCTCCTTAATTCCTGTTTCATCCGACGTTCTCCATCGATCATCCTTTAATATTCGTTTCGTTTCGTCTACTCTTAATAATCGTTTCGCCTGATTTTTATAATTTCATACGCGCATGGTCAAAACGAAACACGACTGCGATACATCAGAGGTCTAAGCAGCTAGCAGGTTGCTTCTCAGACTTTCTGAGTCGAATGATCCTGCAAAGAATGCAGTCACCTGCTGTTATCCTTGCATAACAATTCGGGTAGACGATGCGCGCGTCAACGAGTGCCGACTTGCCGATGATGCTGGCCACCTACGGTCTACGATTTCTCGTGGTCGTCTTCACGATCGCGGCTGCGGCCACCTTTTTGCACGTGAACAATTATAGGCCCAGTAAGTGCTCGTTCCGCGTGTTTTCCTTCGCACAGAAACGCGAGACACAATTTTAACCGATCTTTGCCATCCGACAGAATCTTTGATCGTTCGACCAGAAAGTCACGTAATTCTATCGATAGAGAAAAATACGCAATTCCGTACCATCCGAAATCCAATCCCGAGGATCGTGAAATTCGTAGCAATTTTCCTTTCGTAGTTCTCAAAGTGGAAACCTGATAATTAATGGATCGAGCGAAATTTTCCGAGAAATCGTGTTAAAAGTAACGACAGCAATGTGCGCATGTGTTTGCTCGATCGATCTTACACGATGATTTATTTTCTTGCTTTTGTGTTTATTATAGAACAAATATTCCTCTCCTGCGATAGACCATGCCACCATTTGGATTGGCCAATGATTTGTCGATTGAAGCTCACTCTGGAAGTGTTCCAGTCGCTCAGCAAGTAAGATTATCATCTGTCTCTTTCTCCATCTCATTATTTACAACTGACCGTAATATTTCGTCGCGATGCACGCATCGGTGGCCGCGAACGCGTTAAAAAAGCTGTAACAAAACCGCTAAATGTACAGGGTATCCCAGGTTTTAGCGATCACGATGTGCCGGTATATTCACTGACGAGGATCAAGCAGAAGGAGAACGTTACGTATAATACGGGTCATTCGATGCTTCTTGGAAACGTCGCAGCATGAAAATACGATTAATCGTATACATAGAAAACATCGATGAAGTTTGACCGTTAAACCCTGGACACTCTGTATATTACAAATTTCTATAGACGCTCGGCTAAATCTCCTTATCATGCAAAAAGCAAGGAAAAGGCGAAGAAAAAGGGGGAAAATATTGGCCGATCGTTTCCATAATGTATATTAGGTCACTTTCGAACCGATGGCAACGTCTTTCGAAACTTTTTGAAAATTGGATCAAACGACTTCGTTTCACTCGAGAAGTTAAGAGGTTTAGTTCGCCAAGAGTGACGTATAAAAAAATTGTTTCAGAGACTTGCAATCGATCGGAATGGCGAAGAAAGAAATAAAGGTCGCGTTTTGCAACTTGTTTCGTCTGGGATTCTAATGAAAATTTAAACAATACGTGTGCAACATTTATATACGGCGAACATTTTATAGAAATCGTTGTTTGTGGAACACGTGTTGTTTAAATTCTCATTACGATGCCAGAGAAAAAAGTTGAAAAATGCGGCATTCGCTCGTTTCTTCGTGATTTCGACCAACTGCATGCAATTTTTTCAAATTTCTTTTACGCCTCATCTGCCAGAACAATTCTCCTAACTTCTCGAGGAAGACTCCGATCGTTTCAATTTTTCAAAGGTTTCAAATTTTGAAAGTAGCTCGCGATAAATTTATGCATATATTTTGTACGTAATTTGCAGTAAATACGCGTCGAAGATACCGTTTTCCACATCACATCGCGTTATAGCGCGCTACGTTTAGTTATATCAGCGACGCAACGATTCCCGCATCCAGCGATCATCTTCATCAGAATCACCGACCGAGTTACCAACACGAACCACTGTTACGCAATTCCTCGAGCGCTGAAATGCGGAAATCTTTCGCGCCGCTACTCGCTGTCCTATCGTTCACGCTCCGACTGTAATCTCTATGATTTACGCAGCTACCTGTTTTTCTTCATTGTTCGCAATCTCTGCTCCATAGATCGTGCGGCGATTGTCCACAAAACGAAACGGCATGTTTGTCCGATCACTGCGTCTCGGCGGATGGACAAAGACGCGGGATCCTCACGGCGAATCGTCAGCTGCCTGGCCCCATCATTCAGGTATTTCTCGAAATTTTCTTACGAATATCGAAACGAAGTTGAAAGGGAGAGAAAGAGAGAAGAGTTGCGATTCGTGGGAGATAACTGGGAACGTTTATGCCACGGAATCTTGGTCATTCGAACTAATTGTTCGGAGAATAGAATAAATTCAGTTTGTTTTTTTTTTTTTTTTTTTATTGAAGAGGATCGTTTCGAGCTGTTTGGTAAATGTCGATATTAAATGGGAAGGCGGACCTTCGAATAAAAATTTTGCGATATTTTCCAGTTTCTATCCTTGCGTCTCGATTTGTTTAATTAAAAGATAGAGTCCTTAAATATTCCAGGAATATTCCGATAATCGAGGTTTTACCGTGGTTTGTAAGGAGAAAGTCGATACCGAGTGACCGTGAAGTTAGAGGATGCCGAAGCCGTAAAAGATCGTAAGAAAGAGAGAAGCTCGAGGTTATAGAAGTGGAAGTAGAGGACTCGGCGATCGTAAAAGTTGGAATAAAGAACTTGAAGGTTATAGAGATTGAAATAGTGGATTTCCGGCGTCGTATGAGCAGAAATAGGGGACCCCGGGGGTTATAGAAACCGAAGCGAGCGACCAAGGGGGTTGTATGAATTAAAATAAAGAGCTTGGCAGCGATAGAAATTGAAATAGAGGGTCCCGTCCGATAGAATTCCAAGCGGAGAATTTCAAGGTTACAGAAGACGAATATAGAGATCGCACGGAGATGGTGAAACACACCGCAGTTCCAAAAACTGAAGTGGAAAATTCACTGAATTCGAGAACCGAAGAATTCGAAACTACACCGAAGTGTAGTATTCCTTTGTCAAAGAAACAGAAACGTTAGAGTCGCTTATGCAGAATCACTTTGACTTTCTCTCCTCTGACAACCGTGTCGAATCAATTTATGTTGGTTTCTCAAATACATTTGCCATTTTCACTCGTGCGTCGTATCACGTGCTTGCGGATAATCGCTATCTTCTCCGCTATCGTATCTGTCCGTGCAACTTGTATCCCGAAAGACTGACGTTTCACGCGAATGTTCGAACAAGCATTCGTACTTGGTTTTTGTCGTATCGTACGTTATTTAGATAGCGGTCTTGCAAAAAAATTCTTGGAAACTAGCTACAGATAAGAAACAAGATTTATCTCTAGCCAATTAACGCATACCGAATGTTTCTTTGGTTGTTAGGTTTGCGAGAACGATATCTTGGTAGTGGACGTGATTAATCGGATTCCGGGTAAAACTGCGGCGATGCACTGGCGAGGCCAAACGCAGATTGAGACGCCGCATATGGACGGCGCACCTCTGGTCACTCAGTGCCCGATACCGAGCTACACCACCTTCCAATATAAATTCCGCGCTTCTTCCGCTGGAACTCATCTATGGCATGCTCACGCTGGTAAGTAGTTAATGCTTTTGTTCGCCAGTTACGAACGATCGTAACAGCCTGATAGCGAAATTACCATATTTCCGATTACTTGAATCGTTCTTTTTATTAGCAACGAAGCCTGCTGGTGAAAGTACAGTGAGCGATACTTTGCAAAAATTGATACTTCCATACGAATCTACGAATTGTTTCTTCTTACTTGTATTAACAACGTGAATTAGAAGGACATTCGTTCGATTTGTAGGTGCCGACGTTACTAATGGCATATTTGGCGCGTTGATCGTGAAGCAAGCCGATATCAAAGATCCTCATCGCGCTCTTTACGATATCGACGATTCGAATCATGTGGTTCTCGTGAGCCAGTGGCAACATTCCACCGAAATCACGTTCACCGACGGCCACGCGAAACCAGCGATCCTTTTGGTGAATGGCAGGGGACGACAGCCAAATGGGCCGAACGTCCCTTTAACTAGGTTCACAGTTATCCCGGGACGACGTCACAGATTCCGCGTTGCGAACGCTGGTGGTGCTGGATCCTGTCCAATAACGATCTCCGTCGATGCTCATCCCCTTCTTCTGATCGCTCTCGATGGCCAGCCAGTGGAACCACGACAAATTGCATCGATTACATTGGCGAAAGGTGAGTGTTGTCGCATGCACCGTGTATTCTCTGTATATAAAATACAGACTGTTCCAGTATCGGTGGTACGAACTGAACGGGGTGATTGTATTAGGTGGTCCAAAAAGTTTCTTTCGTTGTATAAGGAAATAATGGATGCACATTTTCAGTTTTATATTATTTTATCGAATTACGTATGGTCCATTTGGTTCTATCAAAGTAAAGATCACACTGTTCGACAGATTAGGTTTCGTGTTTGGATGAAGATGCATCGTTGTAAAAGACGTGTCTGTAAAAGAAAGACACTTTTTGGACAACCTAATACATTTTTATTTATTTAGTTGTCTGCATTCACAATTTGTCCGATTTGGACATTTGTTAGAATTTTTTGGCTGTTTGATTATCACGCGGGTGGCTACCCCCAGCGGGGTACCATCTTCGTGTTTGTTGGGTTATATCCTTTGTGAACTTAATATGTGAGAAAATAAGTCGAAAATATGGAATAAATCTTTCTTATTCGAGTTAATTGAATTTTTCAATTAATCCTTCGTTTCCCAACGTATTCTTCATTTTTAGTTCTTCGAACGTCGAAATGATCTTCGCTTCCTTAATCGTCCAAGACCTGCGTTGTCCTCGGAGTAAACTTTTGATTTAATATGTACGTTTCTACGTAAATGGGTAAAGTGAATAATAGTTTGCATCGAGATGAGTTTAACCACGGCATAGTGAAGCGTACTCGGAGGAAATTCAGAGTCGATTTTCTCGAAGACGAAACCTCGAACGAATATTTGAAATATCACTCGATTGTAATTTATATTATTCCATATATTCCACTCGTTTTCTCATGTACGATCACCTCCTACAGATTGTACCATCTATACCGGGACACCTTGTATAATGTAGGATGTAGCAGATCCTAACAGGCTAATTTCCAAAGCAAATGGAAATTAAAGACGTTGCTTATCGATATGAAAATTCATATATCTTACGCATAAAGAAGCGAAACGCGAATAAGTGTGCCTTATCTTCTAGCTATTGCGCGTACTTTATTTTTGTGTATTTATTTTACATATTTCCGCACTGGTGCTCACCTTTGCGCATAAATGCATAAATTCATAAATGTTGGCATTTATAATTGTTGCAACGAATATGTAGCAATTAAAATCGCTACAAACGTATAAGATTAAAGTTGCAACTTTGGTTCTTCAGATTTCTTTCTTTCAAAGAGCCGAAGCGAACGATTCTCAGATTATGGAAACATCGCTTTTCTGTCTTTCCAAAAGATATTGATTTTATCAGTAAGCGACAGACCAGCTACTGCTTCATTCTCGTAACTGCACACGCAGACCGTGACACATACAGAAAAATTGCAAAATGTATCGCAGGCGAGAGAGCAGATTTTATCCTGAAGGCGAACAAGCGAGTTGCTTCCTACTGGATGAACGTGTACACGTCGAAAGAATGTGCAATCAGTCCCATAAACGGTGCCGCGATCTTAGAATACAAGGGAAGTTCAACGAAGGATCCGTTGCCCGTGGCGGAAGCTACTGAACAGTCGGAAGTCGAGGAAGTTGGAGTGGCGATGACGACGAACCCCGCGGCAAAGTGTGAAAATCCAGAGAGTCTGTGCGTGACGGAATTGCACGCATTGCGGAAGATACCAGCTGCTCTAGGGAAACCGAAAACCGACGTCACCATCCGTTTGCCTATTAATTACAAGCTGCAGACGAACGATATCGTTGGTAAGCGACCAACAACCGGTAAATAAATAGTAATTTTCTTGAAACGCACGACCATGTTTCGTGAATTAAAATTATGAATTTTCTTTGATTTATCCATTTGATTTGATTTGTTCGCGCGTGTCTTTAATTACCTTTGGAAGAAAAACTCTGTCAGATCTATAAGATCAACGTGGATATTTCATAGACGTACCAAAATGAATGCTGTCAACCGTAACAGACTTTTTTCTCCGTTTCTTCTTTCTAATTCTTCTCACGCGCCTCGTTTCTCCTTTTCCCACTGAACTTTCGAGTTACGGCGTGATTTAATCTACATGGTTCTGTGTAGTTCTCTGTAACTCGATTTAATGACACGCGGGGAAAGTGCGAAATCTGACACGCACGCGGTCGATATGCTAAACGATGAAAAATCGAGGACAGGTTACGTTTAACCAATGCCGCAGAGAAAACGGATACTGTTAATCCCTGGTTTATCACATATCGCGGTAACTTCGGTCTGCGTTGCAACGTCCACGGACGTTGAAACTACTTAACGAGCGGTCTTCGTGTGTCTGACCTTAACCATCTTATTTTACTTTCAATAATTACGAGGAACACGCGTCTGACAAGGTAACGAAAGAGAGCGTCACGAAGGTTCGTAATTTCTAAGAAATTTCAACCAGGCGATCTCTTCCTACCATATGAGATGCAATAGCGTGAATGTAAATTTCATTTCTCGCTAGCATCCTCTTTACGAACGTCATCGCTATACTCATACCGCGTCGGCGTTATTCCATAGTTTTATTCCAAACGTAGTAAAAAATGACAGTCCACTCGACGTTCTCGTCTATTTCCGAATGTATACGCGAGAAAGTAGAATATACTTTTCACAGCCTATATAACGTCATACATTCCATCATACGCGAACATACCGAAAAACGTTCTCGCAGGACGTGATTTGCATGTCATAAAAAATACAGGTTTCCATTCGAAGATTTGACTGCAACGTTCGCAGTGCGCACGTTTCAAGTTGTTCGCAGGGACAAATAAAGGAAAACGTAACGTGTCCTCGACATCTGACGACTCGATATCGCACGACCTTGTCTGCGACAATTTTTCGTGTCGTTCGCATTTTTCCATCTATTTCAACGTTCTCGCGCGAACCGAACACGTTGTATATTTAGAAATAAAGAAAACTGTTCGTACACGTGAAATTAATTTTAATTAAATGTATTTAACGTTATCGAAGGAAACAGCGGCGTGGAGATGAGAGTTCTGAACGTGAACAACGCCACGTTCACGTACCCGTCGTCACCGCTGTTGACACAGGGCGCCGACGTCTCCGAAGAGACTATGTGCTCTTCCACCCCCGACGAGGACGACGCTCGTGTCGAGAACAACGAAACTGCGTCGTTGTCGTCGCGACGCTGCCGCCGTAGCGACGCTACCGCTTCAGACGTTTGCGAGTGTGTTCATGTGAGGTATATACCGCTCGGGGCGACCGTCGAGATCATTCTCCTCGATCAAGGTAACTAACTTTAATTCGTCGCTTTTATCGGATGATCCAATTTTTCTATTAAACACCGCTCCGATCGAAACCTCCTAATGTAATTGCTCGATTACTTTGAGATGACGTCACGCTGCTCGGAAACATCGTAGCGAAATTTCAGAAAAAGATGCTCGTTTCTTTTTCTTTCTTGCTTCTTGCAATTTCGTAGAGCAACATACGATATAGGATAGCGAGACGATCTCGAAAATGAGAAGGAAACTATTCATCCTTCGCTAATGTTAGCTCGTTTAAACGAACCGCTAAGAAACGACGAGCGGAATAGCATCTCTGTTTTCTTAGCATCTACCATCGTACATTTTAAAATACACAAGATTCCTCATTTCGCTGCTCATGTGCGTCATTAAAAATTCTCTACGACTAACGCGTAGTTGAACGACTGGTTGAGTCAGCGTGAAAATAGGCTAAATCGCGAAAAGAAAAACAAATTACGCTTCCTCTTGTTCCAACATTTGTCTATATCGCGCTGATTATATTAACACGCATCGACGTCTTACGGAAGATACCTCATACGTGTACCGTCCTAAGGCTTCGTCATAAAATGAAACGAGAAATTAGGTTTTCAGTTACCATCGTGGCGAACGTTCGCGCGTCCATCTGCAATAAATATTTCTAGCCTTCCTCGACTATCTAACTTGTCAAACATCGTGATTTCACGATTCAAAATATCCTTCATCGATTTCTATTCGTCGATAGAACCGGTCTGATTTAAAATCGAATTTCGAATTACTTGCATTGGAACGAATATTATTTTTTTTTTTTTCTGAAAACTGAGTAGAGAAGCGGAGAGTAAGCAACTCGAGGCAATAATCTTCGATGTTTAATTTTCCTTCGTAAAAATAGAAAGGTTTACGTCCAGTTCCTTTACGCGAAAATTTTATTACAATTATGTAATAATTGTTTAAAGTTGGTAACTGGTATTACAAGCGGAAAGGGGGCGATTCTACGCGAAAAAAGAAGTCGAAAATATAGAATAACAATTTTTCATTCGAGGCTTTGTTTTCGAGAAAATCGACTTTGAATTTTCGCTCGGTACGCGTGCACTTTATCGCGTCTCGTTATAACGGATCTCACTGTAGACCGTTGTCTCGATTGACGTTATTTTTTTAATTTTTTAAATTTTTAAATTTTTAAATTTTCAAATTTTTAAATTTTTCTTCTATATTTTCGACTTCTTTTTTCGCGTAGAATCGCCCCCTTTCCGCTTGTACCATCAGTTACCAACCACCCTGTATAAGGGTACGTAGAAGGCACCAAGTGTTTTGGAGGGATCGGACGAGGAGACGAGCCGGATTAACTCACCGAAGCGTTGCCTCGAGTTAAGAACCTTGATCCATATTTCTCTACGTCGCGGAGGCTGGGTATATTGATCGCCACTTTATTCCATCCGGACGATTGTTTCTCACGATAAGCGGAAACGCGATTTCTTCGTTTAATTCCATTCCCGTTCTTGACGAGTATTACCTTTCAACTTTCTCGTTTATAGTTTTCGAGCTTGTTTTTGGTAACGCTTTCGCAAATTCAAAAGAAATAACTGTAAACTGGGAAAGTGTAACTGGAGAAATTTCTCAAACGATAAAATGTACTTGGAGCTTCAAATTCCATTTAAAAATGATAAAAATTCGATTCAAAGCAAATTGCGAAAAGTAATTATTTTAACGTTCGTGTGTAACTTAAGTTCGACAAGTGGTTCAAATTCTATGAGAGGCAAGTGACTTATCTCTGTTTCTTTAAATTGATGTACGTTCTTAGTCCTCGAAGAATAGAAATGTTCAGGAGAGAAAGAGAGAGAGAGAGAGAGAAATTCGAATTTCCATATCAGTTTAATATTTTTGCGTTATATTTCATATTGTTTCTAAACATCAGTTCTTTTCGTAATATTTTTTAACATCTCCTTCTCCTTCTTACAAGGCGGTCTCGACGACTTGGTGTACCACTTGCACGGATACACTTTCTACGTAGTGGGTGCAAGAAAGTTCGGTCGCAGCGTGTCTTTGCAAGAGTTAAAAAGCCTGGACGACAGAGGTCAACTGCTTTCTCGGAATCTCGACTGCACCGTGGCTAAAGATACCGTAGTTGTTCCGAAATTCGGGGCAGTCGCCCTCAGGTTTAAAGCGGATAATCCAGGTAATACATCATTTGTCTGTTATCGTCTAAGAAAATATTCTTTCACTGTATTAGCCCTTTCTCGACTCGATCTTTCAAAAAAATATCTCGTCTCTTCCATTTCAAAATTCTTCCCATAAATAATCGTGGAAAAATGTTCTAGTCGAGAAAATTACGATACCAGATGACTAGTCGCACAATGAAAGATGGTTTCGATTATTTCATCATTTTTATTTTTGTCAAATAATTATTAATTTATTAACTCTAAACGATCGTTCGATTAAATCTTCAGGCTACTGGATGTTACGAGACGAGCATGCAGCTGAATGGACGCGTGGGTTGGACGTGATCCTTCAGGTTGGACACACGAGTGATATGGTACCCGCTCCGGAAGATTTCCCTAAATGTGGATCCTTCGTTGGACCGGATTACTTCCTTATATAGACTGTTAGTTGCCCTAAGAATCGCGTACGCCGTGTACATAGTTGTAAATAAAGGCGGCCAGACTGAAAGTTACACACCTTGGCAAGGATTTTGTATTATTCGCATTTTTCTTTCGTTGTAAGTAAAAAGTTAATCACGCGGAACGTGGCTTTATCATTGTATAAATATCGGAGAACTTTTCTATGTATCATGTACTTTCGCATAAACATTAGCCAATAAATATTATTTTCAATTTTGTACCAGTACCTAGTTATATTCGTCTCCCTGTGTATTCGTCAATCTTGTTTTGTATCATTCAATGTAGCATATTCGTATCGCTTCGCGCATACATCTCGGGCGATAAAAACATCCCTTCTCTGTCATGTTGCCATCTTCGAACAGAAACTGCTCGTTTCTCTCCCCTGTGTTTTAGGTGTGTTAACCCCTCTGGTGTAATATCATCGTCAGATGAAAAAGTAGCTCATAAAGGTTAGCCAACGAAAGATATTAAACAGAAGAATAGGCAATTTTACGTATCATCATAATATAAGTAAAATAAAATGGATCACACGTAATCCAACGTATTAATATAAAACAAGAAATATCGCGCATCTATTATTTCCTCATAAAACGAAAGAAACTTTTTGGACCACCTAATATTTAGCTAATAAGAACTCGATATTTGACGATTATACTCGATCCTCTAATGACGCGAAGGGTTACTCCGTACCATATTGCCTCTTAATCCTCGGAAACCTCGTTTTCTCACCCCGAAAAACGCCACTCTGTTATCGTTGTCCGCGACCATTGCTTTCGTCGAAACCTCGATCGCTATCACGGATCCTACCGATCAAGAGCGAAGAGGGGAGAAATAGAGGAAGATCGGCGACGCGGTTCATTTCGACCGCAACGTCACGTTTCTATCGTCGAAAACTCTAACCATCGTGGTCGATGTTGGCGTGAATAAATAGCCAGTGACCAGGCTGGTGCACAGCCTCCGCAGCGATGTCCTGTTTGACCGCTCTCGATTCGCAGATCGTTTCCCTGCTCTCCGTGCCGCACGAGATCCTCTTCCTGCAGCACAAGGTCTTTCGAGAGTATGCCAAGATCGCCGTTGGCCCGGACTTCATCCACACCTTGCCCTCGTTTTTAATTCTGACCTCTATGGCGATCGTTCTGTGGAGGAATCCACCCTGTTGCAACGGGTTAGCTGAAAGCGTAGCCTCGACGATGGTGTACAAAGGTCTTCAGGTATCGTCGTATCGCGTAGTTTCGGATAGTCCGTGCAAGATAACGTTACACGTGTTTCTGATTGAAGCTGCTGGTCAGCTGGGTCGTCGCTATCGCGGTTTTCTGGCTCTGGCTCATGATGCAGAGGCTGCTCTACTGCTGCGTCTGGACGTCTTGGGGTTACGTAAGTTACGAAAGCTTTGCGTAACCTATTCGATCGCTGCGTTCGTGGCCTTCGAAGGCCACGAGGTTGCTCGCCATTTTACGGTGTTTTCCGTGTAACGTAATCCGCATCCAGTTATTCGGGGAATTCGTCGAGTAATTTAACGTGAAGTTTGACACGACGTATTTATATGAAAGGACGCGTGAAAAGATAAGGAATCATCGAATGAAGAAGTTATGGTATCTAAGTATGGTATGGTTTTGGTCCGACAGCTGCGATACATTGAAACGTATACTAACGTCGTCTAAATTATTTACACTGTTGCAAACAGCCATATTTATCAAGACTGTCGCATTCAAAAAGAGTTCAGAAAACAAGCAATGTATAATTCTTCGTTGACGAATTTCTCGTATATCGACTGTTTGCTATATGTTTTCTAATTAGAAAGGGTTTGTTCCGTTCAGGAATCCGAATATCGAGACGTCTCCTACCAATGGTGGCAACAAGTTTGGTCATCCTATTATCCTCCGCCGTTGCGACCGCCAGCGATGTCAGCTGGTTTGATCAGCTGGTTGATATCGATGTCGATCGCCACAACTGTCTTAGGCTGCGCGATTTCCGCGAATCGAGTGTGGAACTTGGTCACGGAATCTATGGCTGGAGCAAAGGACGCGCTCGTGATGGTGAAACGTTACGCAAAGTCATGCTTCAAGAGGTTGGTATAACGTCATAAACTAGCTGCCATAAACGTATGAAGGCACCAAATTGAGTTTCGCGTGTCATGCATAAATTGCGCAATAATTCGCTTAATTCAAAAGTATCTCGCTGCAATGTCAACGGAACCGACTGGTTCGTTAAACGAACATCTTCAAACAACCATTAATTCAACTGCGATCGCGAATTTTAGTAGACGCGTTCAAACTGTAATTCCTACATCTCGTACGTTTTCAAACAAACGCTTGTAAAGTTAAATACGAATAATCCCAATAATTTCACGTTGCTGCTCTTCGTTGTTGAATCGTGTTTGTTTGATCAAAAACGACATCCTAAACCTAAACACCTTGCACCCTTGGATCCTAACCTTAAGAATTCCATCTGCCACTTGAATCCAGTATCGTAACGTGCGTACTGCAACCACACTGGCCGCAACAAGAGCCCCTGCTAATCGAGAAGAAGATGAACGCGCCGATGAACGACAGCGAGGCCAGCTCCATCTGCGACGAGTGCCGATCCGAGATCTCGAGCGACCTGATCAACGAATCTCGAAGAGAAATCCTGCCGATATCCTACGGCACGAACTGGATGCCAAAGCCGAGTTTCTCCGGCTACAAGGACGCTCAGAGGAAAGCGTCCATGAAGTCTCTGCACACGGTAGCCGTGGTGAACGACATCCAGGACTCTGACGACCTATCGCCCCGACAATTACGTTACAAACGCGGATGTCACACGGTGATACCTAACAACTCGAGCGACCAGTCGAGCGGCTGCTGACGAACGGACGACTAAGCTGCGCGTCGTTGAATGGCCAACGTTAAAGGTGCTGTTGTACGATAAATGGCGTTGCTAAACGAGATCCGATATTCTGGCTGGCAATGGAAAATTTTGACCGATTTTCTGGGTCGCTGTTGCTCGGACGGGAGCCTGAATATAGAAATTGATTTTTATACGCGACACGCGAAGATTAACAACGACGTACCAATGACGAGTAAATCGGAATGTTTATGAGCGCATTGCGTGCTCAGGATGGATTCGACTGGCGACAGGTCCGAGAGACGTGGTACAAATTGGGTCGCTACGCGTGTTCTTCCAATGACACGCCGAACGACCCGGCTCCAAGGGTATAAATAAAGGGGAAGTTCGATAGACGTTCGTGGCTGTGGGGTAGGAAATGGACAAGTTCAGTTGCAAGGACGCCGATGGTCGTATATTTTTTAATACAGACGGGGAAGGATAGCACAGTGTTTACCGACGAACTATCCTTGGTCGACGACGTATTATATTTTTTTTCTTAAAGGCCACAGAAAAATTCAAAAGCTTTTAGAAACTATATAATATAGTGCTCGTTTGATCTTTCCTATCTATGGTAGGAACGATTAGATAGAACGATGTAGGTGTAAAATATTATAGAAACTATTGTATTGTACCATAAAAATTATACGCCTACGTATTTTTCCATAATCTTGATGCTCTTTTTTATTGCCTGGTTAAGTCTCTAAGATGTACAGACGTATCTCTCTAATATCGAAGAATGTACAGTGTACAATCTAAGGTTTTATACTCATCAGAAAGATATACACATAGTTCGTGTTGTTCGATGGTGCCTACGCACGAAGTCTAATGCTGCGATACAGTGCGTTCTGGCAAATGGAATATCCGGAAAACAACGTATATATAATTATATATACGTTTAATCGTTCTGACGTATTTGTCCTGCATTAAACCTGACCTATCCTACACGAATTCTTCTTCTTAGCCTATGAAAAGTCTCTCTGCGATATCGTGCTGCTTGTCAAAATGAGAAAATCAACGAATCTTACTCTGCAAACTCAAATTCCGCTGAACGCAATTAAAGAACCACGTTCTTACGTACCGCGAGTATTCCGCACATTTTGGCGCATTTCAATTTCTCCGCAGTCTACTGATCCACGTTCTTTCCATCCGATGTTCAACTGCAAACGATCAGACCGCGCGTAAATGCATAAAGCCGAAAGCCACCCCTACGTAATTTCGACGTACACGTCGAACATGTATCATCTATGATGTGTTCTCGCCACCCAGTTTGATTATTTACCGAATCTAAGGGTCCTGGGGGCTCAAAGCCCAGGGACAGCTTTGTTCCAGGCTTCTGGAGGGGGTGTTCGCGGCCGCGCATGCGTTTCAAAGGGATAACACTCCCCGTCTTGCGGCAAAGCATTATTCCGTAACGACATCCCTCGCAGGGTAGGTCGACACGAGGCACACTCTCCACGATCTGACACGTAATAAAACCAGTTTCCAGGCGAAAGTGCGTCGTTCGCGTCGGTTGTCGTCTGTACGAACGATTTCGATCGGAAGCATCAACATCGGATAAACTAGATTTTGAGTAGTTGGACTCTCGCGGACAGGAAGACGAGGAGAAACTGTGGTCCACGACGCTGAGAGATCGGGCGTGAACGGATTGTTTTTCTCTGGGGACGTCGTACTCCGCTGCCGGAAGGGGCTGCCGAGCATCGAGCAATGTAAACGATCGATTGGAAGACGAATAATTCGAAGAATATACGAGCTACGGAAGCTTAGGTGCGTTGCGAAGAAATTTCAGCCGAATCGAAAATCGTGGATCTCGTGGTTACCTTGAGATCTCGCAGCCTTCAGGTAAGATAAGTTGGAGCATCTTGTCTAATCTAATCTAATTTGCTAATACCGTAATTCGCCAAGAAACGCGTGAGCCTCGTATCGTTTTTACCATCTTCGCGAACAGATCTGTCTCTCCAGGTTCGTACGTCTTTCTTTTCAATCCTCCTCCCCGCTAACATCGTTTTTCAATAACGACGCGAAGACCGTGCCAATTATTCTGCCATGAGAATCAAGCGAATCTACGATTACAACGTCGCAGATTACACCATCCCTCGCTGATCCAATACACGATGTAAACAGGAATAGCAACAGCTGTAAAAAACGGCAGAGAATTTTGCAAAGAAACGAGCAGTTAGAAGAATATACAAATCCACGTGTACGGCGTAACGTGACACGAAGCTGTTATTGATTTTGCGTTCAGCATCCGTAGCGCGCGCACGAGTATTTGTATACAAGCAGACTCGACCGCGCGTGTACGCACACGTGTGTCGATCTCACGCGCACACTTACACCGTACGTATGGTACAGCGTAGAAACACGCGTGACCACACGAATACAAATAGTTGCGCCTGTAGGACACACGGATGCGGGACACGTGTACATTTTCCCTATGCAGTTCCTGTTTGCTCATTTTGAATCGGCTGGGTGGTAATAGGGGTAGCGGGACGCGCGTCACGCAGGAATCAACCCTTTCGAAGAAAGGGGGCGGGTTTTCATTGAGCCGGAGCCGGTTATCGCGACTATCGTGCGACAGATCGCATTAGAAATAATCCTCTGAGATCGTAGACGATATACGGTCCAAGGGAAATTGACGAGAGAAATCGTTCCACTCGTCGAATTTACAGTTTCGTTGGTTTTATTTCATTTCGTCGTAATCGTCTAGTGGGTGTTTTTATTGATACTTTCGTGTCATACGACACCGCTGTGTTTGACGTAGCGAAGCGTACTTTGCGCGTATCGAAGGGTTGGATATCAATTCCTAAGGGATGAGCAGTATATCGAGAACTGGATATCAATGGATGGAGTAGCTGTTGTCATTAGCGAAGCAAATATTAATCGAGGGATTATAGATATTTTTTCACCACTGTGTATATAGGAATACGAACGATTCGTACGCAAAATTTGTCTTGGCTGAACGTCATCCGCCAAGAGCATCATCGTCGATGTATGACGCCATCGATTCAGCGCGAGATCCCGGACTTCTTGTTCGATCAGGTTTCATTGAAAATTACCTACGAACGTTCTAACGACACACGACATTCCAATTTAGTTACATTCATCGAATATCGTTGTAATTATAGCGGCAAACTATCGCGAAGGATTTTGAGGAACTGAATCAACGACCTACGTACAATCTCGTTAGTGGAAATAATTTCGAGTACGAACATGGAAACGCTGAGATTTGAATTTTATCGCTGAACCGAGCTATAATTCGCGCTTCGTCATTGCCAATTTGGTACGTTCGTCTGGCTGCATAAGTTTCATTCCCATCGACTGGACATGTGAGTGAAATGCCATTTAATGAGAATAAAGGTTACGCGTGACAGTGATAGAGTCGTAAATTGAGAGGTTTATCGGAATAGACGTTTATAAACGTTGCATGCAACGTCGAAACACAAAATTCGATGTCGCGTGTGCTGAATCAGACGGATGGTAATTAAATCTATTATTTACGTATGTAGCTACGTGCTGCTTTTGCTCGCGGCCAAGCAACGTGCAATATCTTGAACAGTGTACACGATTCGTCCACGATACAGTTCGATTAACTTAATGAATTCTTTTCAGAGATTTACAAGCCTGAAATAAACGTTGTTCCATTGAATCTTCGTTTCTATATCTTCTTTCTACGTCTAAAAATACGTATGTCTCGCGCGGCATTTAAATCCATGTACGATATCATTTGATCGACTTTTCGTTCTTATTGAACCCTTAATCAATCCTTATCGGTTAGATCGGATACATATAAGTGTATAGCCGATATTCTTACATTTACGTTTCTATAGATGCACAGGAGATTCAGCTCGCAACATTTATACGCGTTTCGTACAACGCAAACAGGCGATATCGATTAAATGAAACCTTATTAACATATCGTTACTTTTTACACTAAGTGAAACGCGTTATAAACGCGAGTTTTAGTCTCTAGCGTACTGAGTTGTACAGCGTATCTACGTCGCGATACACAAGGTGATGCAATAATCTTTACTTATTTGCTCGTGCTTGCGACCGCTGTTGAAACGTGCAACGACGTAGGTAGATCGGAATCAAAGCTTTTAATGTCGATTTCGATGCGAAAGTAAATGTAAATCCGCGCGAGCGAGAGTACGCGTCCTAGAAAATTGACCAAGCTTTTTACGCTGCTCACGTATTCTTCGGAAATCACGCGTCGTTTCGCAAGCTTCCTTTATTTATTCATAGGATAATAAACATCGATTCCGCGTTAAACCATAAGAACACGAGTACCCATTAGCTTCGATTTCTAGGAAACGACGCGACGCAGTAACCAGATAACGCTGCGTTGTTTATCGACTGGAAATCGACTTTCGCTGGTTGACGAGAAGATTGTATGGATTATGCGGCCAAACTGACAGAACGTTACAATGTTTGCGTTGCGAATTGATCTACTACGTACGTTTGCATCCTGTAAACGATAAATGTTGAAACGTTCGAATTCTAACGTCTGTTTACGGAAGGTAGACTAGACGAAATTCGTTTAAGCAAATATGACAAATTTTATGTCTCATTTAGAGGGAACGATATCAGAGAACGAAAATATTCTTCGCGCTGGAATTATCGACCGGTCGAAATAGCTCGGATTTTCGCTTTTATAGTTAAGAATGAACAAGCGTTTCTGGTATTATCGATGTCTATTTTCACAGGAACAGAATCGCAATCGTACGTATGCCTATTTACTTTCATCGTATTTTAACTCCTTAACCTACAACTACGGGCATAGCCCGTAGTACGATGATCGGGCCAAATATAATATATAATAGCTTGTTTAGGTTTACGGCCCAAAATTCTCGAACGTAAATCGTAGCTTAAGGGGTTAATTAACTATGCAGAAGATATTTTAGTACGCGTTGAAGTCGCCAGTTGCAGCTTTAAATTTCTATCATAATGCAGGAGAACGAACGAAAGGAGATAGCGGGGAAATACGAATTAAAGTCGGTCGAAGCGCAGAAACCGTTGCATTTTTAGTTAAAAAGGAGGATCGTTCGTTGCAAAAACTCGAAGACAGCGAAAGACGTTTGACGCGAAGTAAAAAGAACGTCAGAGAATCGTGAAACCGTATACCACCCACGCGCAACCTACCCTCGCGGAAACCGCGGAATTCGAAGCTGTAACTAAAAAAGCGATTACGTGTAGCAGCAATTACCGGAGAACGGCCACGAAGTAATCTCCAGGCGAAACTAACCTCGATTATGTCTCATAACTCGCGTGTTTCACTATTGTCGCGTGTCACTCTCGACGAAGATGGCTCGGCACGTGCAGGACACTTTTACGTAATCTCAGCCGCAATCACGATCAATTACGCGGAATTAGTCTGCTGCTGTCGGTCTCCTGAACCACGTTCAAGGTCACGAGCATGCAAAACGACAAAGACGTATCGCGTGATTTCAGGAATTATGGCGGAGAAGATGTATTATTGGGGAGAGCAGAAAGATCAGGTCGATCCGGAGCAGACGTTCATAGAGTTCAAGGCGAAATCGGTTGGCTCGAGTAGACGACGAGATTCGAGTCACGGTGCGCCAAAGACGATCGTTTCCGTGCCGCAGAACAGGGCGACGGAAGTGGAGGACCGAGAAGAGGACGCGGAACGCGGAGGCTGGGACAACAAGCTGGACTTTTTGTTCTCCTGTATCAGCGTTTCCGTGGGACTTGGAAACGTGTGGAGGTTTCCGTATCTGTGTTACAAAAATGGCGGAGGTGAGTGTGAGAATTACCATAGCTTTTAGAACTCGGCCGTTTAAGTCACGTTAGAGCATTGCGTAAATGTCAAAGGCGAAAGCTCGTTGGTCTGAAAAACGTCGAGTCCGCCTCTCGTTGTAACAACGTCGCGTCGGCGTTGCTTTTCCGTATTTGCGGGGGTTCGTTCATATCGGGTGGGTGGAAGAATTTTTACTCGTAGAATCTATCGCTAGTATGGCTAGTAGCTTGGTGCAATTTCAACTTTTAATCGATGCTCGTCATTTTCGTAATATTCGAACGATCGTATAGATATGCAAATGATATAGTTGAGAACGCCGAGGGGACAAGGTCGAGGAAACGACTCGATCGAACTCACATTCGAGAAGATTACGAAATATGGTTATCCATGTGGAATCACGAGATTCGATCTTATGAAATTCCATGAATTATCTAACATCTGCGATTTCCTGGAAGTGGGACAAAGCGCGATCGGGCGTATCGGTGAACGCATCGTGCTCCTAACGAGCAACGACGATTCACCTTTAACAATGACATATCGCGTCGGTAGTCGCGTATTCCGCATTGCTCTATCGATCAAGCAAATGCCGATTCAACTTCAACTACAAATTCAAATTCAAAGCTTTAAGTTGAAACGCAAATTCTAGGTGCTTTCCTAATCACGTACGGAATTGCCATGTTGTTTTGTGGCATTCCGATATTTTTCCAAGAGGTGGCCATTGGCCAGTACCTCGGGGCAGGCGGGATGACTCTGGTAGGACAGTTGTGTCCTCTGCTGCAAGGTATTCTAAGATAAAATCACTTTTTTCTAACAGGCATCTTTCATTTTCATTCGAAAGATACTTTCGTTTAGGAGTCGGATACGCTACGATGACTATCGTGTTCTTTCTGGACGTGTATTACTGCATAATCATCGCTTGGACGCTTTTCTATCTCATAAGCACCTTCGCCAACATACCGAGCGTACCCTGGAGGGGTTGTGGTTGGTTAAACGATTAATAGCAATGGAACTTTTTACTCTTTCGAAAAAATTATTATTTACGTTTCTATGTATTCCAACGATATTTTATAGAAAATTGGTGGAACACGGAAAATTGTTCCGACGGCCTGAGAAAGATCGACGAATCGTCCGATAGCTCGAACACCACGAATTCCACCTACGACAACTATACTCGAGCTGTTCCTCATCATACTACTCCGGTAGAGGAGTACTGGGAGTAAGCGAACTTTCGTAAATTGAAATCTACTAATCTGTTCGAGTAAAACATTCGATATGTAACGTTAGAAAAGATCAAACAGATCCACGAAAACATTTTTACGGCACGAAATTTACTTACTTAATGATGATAACAGTTTTTCATTTTCTCGAAAAATCTATCGACCGCAACGATTGGAATAAAGTGTGAGATTGTAGCGTAATAATCGTCGAAGGGTGTGAAACAACGACATATATGAATCTATGGCGTGTTCGACGATTTTAGACGAAGAGTTCTTGGCATCACTTCCGGTATCGAGAACATCGGTGGCATGCAATGGGAGCTGTTGGGTTCTCTGATCGTCGGCTGGCTGCTCGTTTACTTTATCATCCGACGGGGTCTGCATCAGAGCGGTAAGATCATCTGGTTTTCAGCCTTGTTCCCCTACGTGGTGCTTTTCATTCTTTTGGGAAGAGCGGTGACATTGGACGGCAGCTACGACGGCTTGCTGTACTACGTCACGCCGAGATGGTACGAATTGCTATCGCCTGGCCCGTGGATCGACGGCGCCACGCAAATTTTCTTCGCCTACAGTATCGGCACCGGGGCTCTGCCTGCTCTCGGATCGTACAACAAGTTCCACCACAATTGTTACAAGTAAGCGTCGCCACTCTTTATCTTATGGTAATTTTCTTGAGAATTGTGGATCTTTGAAGCCGAAATAATGTTATAGGAACACTAAATTTATACCGAGGATTAATATTAAAATAGTAACATATTTATTTCATGGACGATTTCTTATATATTCATCGATACACACTTGCACGCGTCTCAGCACTTTCCTCTATGCCCGACTGTTAACCGACTGATTAGTTTACACACACTGATATTCACATACGAGTATCTCTACTACGCATTTAACCCAGTCCAGCACAGAAAATTATACATGTCTCAACAAATTTATTTCTCACTGATTCGGCGATTGTCTCGGCGACTAACGGCCAGTTCAGAATTTTTCTCGCGAACTTCTACGTTTCGCGCAACTAAATTCATTGTCATATTTCCGAATCGAACGTTTCGCCACAAAAAGCAATACATTTTAACCGATAGTAGCGACATTATGGAAAATTCGTTTGATTTTCCCTTCTGGTTTTTATCGTCACAACGAGCGCGTTCAGGTAGGTCCATTCGCAATCGAGAGCGTCGTTCGAACGAAAGTAAAATAAATAAAAAAAAGAACGCAAATTACGAAAGAAATCTAAGAAATGTCGATCGCTGGACGTACTGAATGACGCGGATTTCGTTTCAGAGACGCGCTGATCACGTGCATAGTCAACACGTTAACCTGCTTACTGGCTGGTTGCGTCACTTTCTCTATCTTGGGTCACATCGCTTTGGAACAAGGCACTCAAGTGTCGGAAGTGGTCAAAAGCGGGCCAGGACTGGTGTTCCTCACTTATCCAGAGGTGGTTTTGAAGTTGCCCGGTGCCTCGATGTGGGCCATCATCTTCTTCGTCATGCTACTTGTAAGGCACACTCGACTTAGCTAAACGACCGCACTCCGCTTCTTCTATGATCAATGTCTGTTTATCGGAATCGATTACATTCTATGCACTACTTTAGCGTGAATCTAGGTCCTCGAGTTCGACTCGTTTCGTCGTTCCAGCCGCTTTCATTTTCGAACGCGATTAAAGTCCGCTTTTCTTTTCTTCCGCGGTAATTATAGTTTTATGTTAATCTATCGTTGAAGTTGATTTAACTCCATCGTCTTTTTAAATGGAAGACGTATTTCTTTTATATATTTATACACGCTATCTTTGAATATAAATATCATCCGTTGTGTGTCTCTTTTCGGACGAATAATTTTCCAACTGGCGATGAAATCAGGTCGAATCGCAGGACATCGCAAGATGCGTGTTTCACGAGTTTTGAGGCAATCGTTGCCGCGTCGTTCGATCAATGAGCTCGGCCAGCAGAGGATCATAGATCAGCCATTTGTTAGCTAGTTAGTCGCATCCGAGAACACGGCGAAAACAACATGGTTTTCCATTTTCTCTGACAGATACTGGGCATCGATAGCGAATTCTGTATCGTGGAATCCTTCATCACTGGAGTCGTTGACAACTGGCCGGAACTTCTTCGTCCCCATAGGAAGAAGTTCACCGTCGCAATCTGCAGTCTCATGTTCCTCTTGGGTCTTCCCATGGTGACCAACGTTAGCATCGCTCGACTATTTCTCAAATTTCTCCTCGAAAAGGGCAAATATTTGGAAAATTCTTTATCATTTCAGGGTGGAGTCTACATATTCCAATTGATGGACTTCTATTCGGCGAGTGGAATGTCGATTTTGTGGGTCTGCTTCTTCCAAACGATCGCGATATCGTGGATCTTCGGCGCGAAGAAGTTCTGCGACTGTATTCATCAGATGATGGGCGTACGACTGAACAAATTTTGGTACATATGCTGGGTGGTGTTCGCGCCAGTGATCATGGCTGTGAGTATCGTGTTTGTATCAAGAAGAAAAATTTGCGAAACAGCACGAAAGATTCTCCTCTTTCGAACGGTTCTTCTTCGATCGTTCGAAGGTAGAAGAAAGCGACCGGACTCGAAGCGAAGATTGAATTTTCTCGTACGAACGTAGAACGATTTGAAAAGACCGATCTGCGAAAGATTCGACGAACGATCGTTAATTTCTCGCGTTCTGTCTACGAAGAACAGCCTGATCGATCGGATAGTAATCTTCTCGAAGGTGGATGACAGGGCTATTTATCTCGTCGTCCTCGCGCAATATCGCGCATTTCTATGCTCCATCGATTTTACGCTTAACGATCTCCTCTCAACATTGCAAACGTATCCCGATAAGATCGATTCGCGAGCGAAAATTAATTAAATAGTCGAGATTAATAGCTTCGTCCCTTGCTATCTATCTATGTAACTGTGCGAGATTTGCGAGAAACGAAGCTGCTTCTACCGATCGATTTTCAAGTCGAGTAAACTCGAATTCGAAAATTTCTCAACGTTCCTTCTTTTCCAGTTCATCTTCGTGTTCCAATGCGTGCAGTACAAGCCCTTGAAATATGGGAACAGTTACGAGTATCCAACATGGGCGGAAATCGTGGGTGTCTGCCTCAGCTTGTCATCGATGATCTGGATACCGGGTTACGCTCTCTACTACGTCATCGTTACTCCGGGATCCATCAAGGAGGTGAAACATTAGTATTAGGTTGTCCGGAAAGTGTCTTTCTTTCGCAAACGTGTTTTGTACAACAGTGCAGCTACGTACAAACGTGAAACCAAGTCTGCGAAATAAAACGAAAACGTTGCGCGTCTATTATTTCCTCGTAAAACGGAAGAAACTTTTCGGACAAGCTAATATATTCTAGGCAAACGTATCGATCTTTGTCGTTGGAGATAAAATTCTTTTATTCGATGGAATCTTTCTCGACATTGAACGAAAGTGAAATAAGTCGAGAACATAGAAAACACGAGCAACGTTTAACATTCGGAAACGCAAATTTCTCTCCAGATTCGTTACAAATCTCTTATACCGTTTCGATCAAACTACGTAGTTTGTGATTGGTATCGTTGTTAAAAGTTGTAATCGGTTTTGTTCGCCATTCTTTTATTCAACTTCTAGCGATTTGAAGATCCGTTTTCGAGAGTAAACACATGCACGTGATAATTTTCAGAATATCCTGAAAGGTTTGAAGCCGAACTTAAAGACGCATCCGAAGTTACCGAAGGGCGAGAAATCAGCGGTGATACCAATGTCAGAGAGCAGCGCCGGATTAATCACCAAGAACAATAGTTTCCTAAGTCAAACATGATCGCCGTAAACGGCTTTCTTATACCCTGTCATAGGTTGTAATTACCGTAAGTGTAGTATTTTTAACAGAATTTCAAAATCGAAGTATGTGTCGAACACGCAGAGCAGCTCGACTTAGTCTCGCGGTTTAATTGGATAAACTGTTGGAAGATATCCGCAGACTGACCGACGTTAAGAAAACTACTACGACGACAGTGCACGGTAGAGCGAGCGTAATTAGAGCGAGCGTAATTCGAGCGACTGCTGCAATCAAAATACTGGCCTCGTTCCTTCTACATGATATATTTAAACGATACTGATACCACGTAAAAAGAAGAGTTATTTAGAAAAATGAGAGAGAGAGAGTGTGTGTGAGAGAGAGAGAGAGAGAGCGAAGAAAAGTTGAACACAAAATCTAAAGTATATTACGATAGTAGCAGATATCGTTAGTTTTCCAAGATAAGTCGAAGAGGTGTGTATATTTTTCTATCGCGATTAAAAATCGCGATGCTCCCACGAACGATTATTAAACGCGAGAAACGTAATTTAGTTGATAGTCTGGTTCTTTTCTTTTTTCTTTTTTTTTTTCGAGAGAGCAAACGAGAGATTAAAAATAAAGCTTGAACCTTTGCCTTGTAATATGAAACTAGAGACAGGTTACGGATCATAACTGAAGTCCAACAAAAACAGATTTTACTTTTTATTTTTTGTAACGTGGCTTAATCGAAACGCTAATTTTAACCTTAACTTTTCGAAATGAAAATTACGTAAGTGATTTGAATTAAAAAAAAAAAAAAAAAGAAAATGAAGATCGTAAGTCGTAATTACACTGATTTAAATAGCTACGAAAGGAAATGACGAGGCAAAGGGTTGATCAAACCGACGTGCAGAAAGAAACGTCGAGACGTGAAATAATTTTTGGAGGAGCAACTGTATTTTTATTCAGCGGACGAACGTTTTGAAACTTTGAAAATCGATTTGAAAGTCTCGATCATAAGATGAATTCTAATGATGATTACGAAAGAAATAGTTGGACGTGTCTCTCATAAAAAGATACGTGTTTTTTTTCTTTTTTTTTTTTATTTAGATCGATCGATATTTGCGGATTTAAAACGTTCGTTTATTTTTTCTAAGATGTTGTTTAATACGCGAGTTTCGCTCAACGGAAGTTTTACGAGATTGAATTTGCGCGAACCGATTTCTACCGAAATTTCTACCAGCATTTTTATTAGTCGACGGACGCTTGTTTTTCGGAACGCACGAAGAAATTCTTGCGAATGACGCGGTTAGTCAGATCGTTAGAACAGTTGAAGATTAAATTACAGATAATAACATTTGTGCCTCAACGCTGACACCGTTGCGACCAGTTTTTTAAATGGAAAAAATTTTAACGACACGTTAGATCTATTGGAAAATTCTGCCGTCTTTCGTCTTTTTTACCCGAAACTTTCTTACGAATTTTACATATTCGAATCGATGTTAATTATAAAATGTTAGCTACCTCTGACAAATTTATTTCTACACGTTTTCCTTCTACGTTCTGATTAAAATCGATAAAGGCAAGTTTGTGATATATCGTACCATAAAAACGAGACAGAATTTTTCCACGGAGATTCCACGAAAAGAGGATTTTTCTACTAAAACCGATCGAGTCGATCAGAGGAAAGAAACCGTTGGTACCGTAATCCCTAAAAGCTGTCGAGTTCGAAACAAACGATTACATTTACAGATCAATTCGTAGAAGGTCGACAACCGAGATTAATATTTAGTAAATGTTTGTTCGACGAAGATGTTCGAATTTAGGTGGAAACTCCTTGTTAGCTGATTCTTTTAACGAAGAAATCAAAGCTTTGTTTCGATCGCAGTGGTTTCGTACGAAGGTTCGTAATTCCAAGATATAAGTGTAAGATAAAAATATATATAAAACTAGTTTTATCGAAGGATATATATATATATATAGGGATTTATCGATATATGATCCTAAAGTTACTATAAGAGCTATTTCAATATTGATTATTCGAGACACTGTTACTTGCATTAATAGTATATTTTTTGCGAATGAAATTCGAACGACCAATTAACAGTATTCGAACAAACGAGAAAGAGTATAATATCGTTTCGAACGAACGACGAGTTTGAAAATATTATCGAAATCGAGCTACAAATTTGTATATACAGAGTGGGTCAAACGTCGATCGTACGATACATACGTATACTTTCTTTTAATTCTGCATCGATCTATTTGTAGACTTGTTACACGACCTGTACTTATGGCTGCATTATTAAGTTTAATTTAAATAGAGCGTACAACATTTTCGAAATGAAGTTATCGGAAAGGTGAACGTTTAATAATAAATGTTTGAGTTGTTTACCCGTGCAATTTATGCATGCTCGCTTTAATAATTGCCAGCTATGAATATTCGATTCTATGTTTTCAGTTATGCAGTATCGGTTATAATTATTTAAATATGCTAAAATTAACTCGTCTAATCTGTTACCGAATTAGCTGCGAGTATTATTCGCTTTGTAGGACAAATGAAACGAATCGACGATGCTCGTGCGGCATCGAACGAGCTAAATCGCGTGTCCCTGAATATTTTTTACCCAATTCAAGTCCAACCTTGCATTCGTCAAAGACACGATTAGATCGTTGACTCACGCTGTATATAAATAAAAAGTCAGATTTTTAGCAAAACTGGATGTTTCAGGATTTATTTGGTTGGCGAACATGAGCAATAAAGATACTCGTAACGCAACGTTACAAGTTTGAAAACAGGCCTAAGTAATAGTTCTGTCGTTTAAATCGTTTACACGCTTTGCGCCCTATTTAAACGAGTTTTAACAGTTGTTGATGTTGTACGATATCGAGAGATCGTCCGAAAGCTTTATACGACGTTCGTTTATGTATATTTTATTGTCGCATTGTTACGCCGCGAGTGACGTTTTAATAGCGAGCTAAGGATACTGCAAGTCCACGTGGTTCAATATTTTCCACGATGACCGCGTGTTGTCATCGTTTCGTTACACCTATACTTTCGTACAGAAAGCTACGAAGCCGTTTATTTTTGCGATAGTTTAGTGGACTGCGTGTATTTCTGTGTAAACTGAACGGATTAGACGCAGCAGGATGCGAACATACACCGCACATTTGTAGACGTTTCCCAGTATAAAACGACATATCGATCAATCGATAACGGATGAATCGTCGATTAAATTCACAATCTGAAAGATATAGAAGGGAAACGATAAAGATGACGCAGAAATTTTACGGCAAGAGGATATTTTTTCTAAAAATTGTCGAAATAATAATATCGCTGACGAAAGTCTTGGCGTATGTCCGAAATTAAAAATAAACAGAGACGCGTAAAGAATATTTCGAAGAGAAACGTTCCGATCGAACAGCTGGCATCAAAATATCGATCGATGCGTGGATTAGAAAGATTCTGGTGGTAAACGGAATTACAAGAGATTAATCGCAACGCGTCGAATCGCTCGACTCGGCAGACCATAAACAACGTAAATCAGCTTAAACGAAAACAATGGAGTATCGCGGGTTCATCGGAATTTAGTAGCGGCCCTCGTGCGTCTAATCTCGTTCATTGATCAACCGAACGATTAGCCGAGCATAGAGCAATTCACCGAGTGAATGACCGCTAATTACCGTCACGTTAATCAATATATGTACTTTTGATCGTTTCTCTACGGATTAAGCTGTACGCGATGCGTGACAAGTATTCCCATGCACGAATCAACAGCTGACATAGATATCCACGGTGCGTCGCAAACCGAATCCAAACGAGCAGAATCGTATCGCCTCGACGTCGATGTTTCGTTTCGTGCCAATACGTTTCGGCCGGTAAATGTCATACGCGCGCGTTTGTATACTATCGACGAAAAGTTTCAAAGCAGCAGGTCTTCTTTATTTTCTTTTATTTTATCTCTGTCACTTGTATCTATCGTAATCCTTGCCTTTCGGTTTAGGATGGTAACTTGCGGCTTACGTGGTATTTATTTATACCACTCGTTTATAAAGATATAAATTAACATTTTATTCGAATATATTGCAAAGAAATATATTCGCGGTATTGCCTCGTTGATCGATCGTATTGTATCCATCTATGTTACATACTTCGTCGTTTTATCTATTTACCGTAGCATATAGAATTAGCGATAAGTTACATTTGTGGTTAGCGCGAAGAACGCGTTCGGTTTATCGTGTTGTTTAACCTTTGCAGAGTCAAGTTGCTTCCAAACTTTCAGTGGGTAGTGTACGTAATCGTTTATAATAGGCTCGTTGCGCTGCGAACGATAGAATACGCCATGGAAGCTCGTATCAGCGTGCGAACTCGGTTAATTACCCAATGCGAATTAGCCGTTTCACAAAGGATAGGTTAAGCATCGAGGAGATTAAATGCGAAGGGGAACAACAACGCGCAGATATCATTTTAGCACAAGATGACTTCGTTCGCCATTTTTCTCAAATCCTTTCATCGCGTGCAAACATTTGTCTTTCGATGGTTTCGAGTATCGTTTCGTTCGATGCTTTTTTGAACGGTCCTTTTCACATTCGTACGTTTCGTATCTTTTACGTATCGGTCTTTTGCCGAGCGGTTGGTTTTTCAAGATCGCGTCATAACTCGCGGTTGCCTGAATTCGGCGTTTACCGTTCCAGTAAATTGATGATACGGTATTTTTGACATCTTTTTATCTTTTCAAACGTTCCGAATTTTTGATATCTTTTATTTCGCTCAAATAATCGTTGCCATCTTACGACGAACAAAATTGCAAATTGCACCTCTTCGCATCTTATCCTTGCAACCACTCTGATTACTGCGACAAGAAATTCAATGGAAATTTCCCGTTTTACCTTCGAATGAAATATATCGGAGAATTCAATTATTTACATATGTGCGAAGAAATGGAATCTGTCTCGAAACAGTATTGTTTTGTAAGCGAAAATTAAATGTATCTACAATGGACACGTGTTTCATTTATTTTAATTCGTTTTCACAAGGTGATGATCCTCGTACAAATTTTTCCCTTTGTTATATTCCACTTCTATTTCGTTTTATTCGTCAGTCGAACGTTTAATTTGCAAAATCACTGGCAGAAATCATTGCGAGAACAAAATACTCGCAACGAATTGATAAAATTACCCGAAACCAGAACGATATCGATGCATGTTAAGTTTTCCCTTCTACGAACATCGTTTTTTACGAATTTACATATGTATAACGTTATCCATCTGAGAACCACAGGGAAAAGATACGACGAGTCATATTTTTTTTCTTTTTCATACACGAGAGCAATTTTAAAATTCAGTAGCTCGCGAACCAGTCGTATATCACCGAAACCATCTTTTTGTCGATTTAGCCGAGCTTCTCCCGAAGAACATTCGCGTCAAAAATATTGATTTATGTACAGGACGTTTCATAACAAACGATCAATATTTAAGTGACGGATTCAGCACCTAAAAAGCACGAAAAGCTTCGTATCAACGTACGTCCTATTTGATCTCGTTTACCAGATATAGCGAGTTTTCAGTGTTATCATCTCTTATCCGACTGTCAGCTTCGTAGCAGATGCTCAAAACGACTTGCTTGCGTCTGAATGCGTGAATGGAGAAATCTTGCTATCGATGCGGTGACTCGATCAATATCCACAGAAGTTCCTTGAATTTGTTGAAAATCTTGTTCAATTTTATGGCCAGATGTTTCGACACTTTTGGCACGCGTTGTGTATACAGCGCATCTCGAGTATTCGTACAAATAAAAATCCAACGGATGCGTTAAAATGTTAGCACGTGATGCGTTAAAATGTAAGGAAACGATAGAATACTCGTTAAGTCTCGTAAACAAGATCAGATAGTTAACACAAGCTGGGTACGATCTTCTCTATCGTATTTACGAGCTGAGTCGAAATTATTGCTCGCATATTATGAAACAGCCTGTATATAAATCAATGTTTTTGACGAAAATATTCTTCAAGAGTATGCGAACTAAATGGGTCGATTTTACCAAATCGTTTCGGCGATCGGTTTATTTGGAAAAACACGTTGACACGAATACTTTTTTATTGTCTTTTTACACGCTGAATCTGGCGTCTCTTAAACATCGGCCGCTTATTACGAGACACCCTGCATGGAAGACGCAGATTTTTAACGGGGCCGAATATACAAGTTGCCAAAGCAATCCCCTTAAACATCAAATAACATAAAAGTCGGAAAACCAACAGAATTTGTAGCTACCGTGCTTCTCCGCTATAAAATTTTCGCATATTAACTTCGAGACAAACAAACGTGTCGTTACCAGACGAACCTTTGCGTATTTATTATGGACGAAATCGATATTCCTCGAGTTCGCTAAATTATTACTGGGAAAATTTTCGTCACAGACGGGACCGAAAAACAAACTTCATAAAATTTGGGAACCTTGCGAGTGAACGCGTGACCGGATAACAGGATCAGCGCGAATGGAGGACCCGTGAACGAATGACTGGGATTTATTTGCCGTTAGAAAAATTGATACAGTCTGTCGCCACCATAGCCGGCGCACATTTTATCCTCAGCGTGTCCGTGAAAAATTCAAAGCGCGCTTCGCGAAAGAGAACGACCTCGCGCCGACGAATATTCCAGAAAGGAGAATGAAAACCGGCACGAACGCGGTACGCGTTGATTGTACAGTGAATAGAGCCTTTGTCACCGGACGAATTCAATCGGAAATTCTGTACAGGGTTTCGCGATCTCCCCTCTCTCACGCTCTTCCATCTTTCGTCTTGCGCCAGCTAGGTCCTTACGGTGTTCTCCCAAAAGTCTATTGTCAGGTTTTCAAAGTCCGGATCTCGGATATTCACAGCGTCCTTCAAAATAGGTGCTTGACTCTCGAATTATTTTATCGCTCTGCGTACACTTTGAAGGCTTTTGAACAACTGGCTTTAGAGTCGGTTGGCGAAATTTCATTTTGCAGTCTGGTCGAAGGGGACGAAGAACTCGGTGCAGTATTTCCAGGTAGTTCGATTCGTATATCGAATAAGTTGTAGTCGTGGATTAGGCGAAGCGAGTTAGTAACACGATTTTTCCAAGAACCGCGAAAGTTATGACGAGGCTCGTAGAGAGAAGAATGGAGAGCCGAGTGGAAAGACGACAGACGATGGTAGAAAATACGAGAAAATATATCGGTGGGAAGTACGTATATCGATAGCAAATATTGGCGAGCAATTAACATCGGTAAATAATCGTAATATCATAGTAAACAAAAGATCTTCTGCTTACGCTGTTGGAGAACTGGTTTCGAAGCATTTTTTGAACTTGCGAGATTCGAAATATAGAATTCTTTGAAAGTATAGAGACGATGCGAAAGTTTGGATCCGAACTTTACGATCTCAGAATCCTTCCACTCTCGGTCGAAATTGCCTAGATTCCTTTATCGCGATAAATTAAATTATCGCGAGGAAATAGTATAGAAAGAAGGAACTTGGCGGATGACGAGCAATATCTTAAAGCTCAAAGTTTATCGAAATGCGGAACAGTATGGAAGAAACGGATCGAAGCACGATTCGGATGTCAGACGAAACTGGAAGCTCGTCCAAACAGGAAACTACGTTTGACAAACGTCTGATGCAATGATGGGAAAGGTATTGGCCCAGTGCTACGTTGCGATGAAGTAATCCATACTTGGCAGACCACTTAGTCCGCTGTCTCGTGCAATTGCATCGTGCTGTTTGCGCGCGTGGCAAACAAACGGAATTTCCAGAAAGAAACTACTACCAACCATGGAGTATGGCGGTGGAGAGACGTTCCCCTTTCCACCGATGGGATTACTCTTATCACGTTGTTACGAAGATCGATGAGAACGTACCGGTTACTCTGTACATCAAAATCGAGCAAAGTACTCTATTTGTCGATTTTGTTTATGGAAACTTGTTCCAGGAATTTTAAGCGAGATTTGCAGTAATTTAAAAGTGCAAATCGCTAGCAGTTAAAAGTGTCCAAATATCTTTGTATATTTCAGAAATTAGAATCCCATGACTGGAATCTTGCAACATTCGTTTTCAATTACTAAACTTTTTTCTCTATTTTCTAAAGGTAGATATTTTTCGACAGATTGCGAGTTAAAACGGTTACTGAAAACGGTTTTCGTTTCGAACGAACATCGATTACGAATTATCTTGTTTTATGTTGCATCGTTATTGCAATTTATCTTTTTATCGAATCATCGTACATCCGCAATACGATATTAACGGAATAAATAACGATTGCTCACTAGCCACGTTACATATCTTTTATTCTGTTTCAACGATTCCCAGTTATTCATATGTCCAACCAGGCTTTACTTAACTTTCAAACGCGATTTATCCGAACGTATACGGAATTCGTTTCAATATTACAGAGGATCGTTCCTTTTTCGTAAGAATATCGCTGTCGATCATTCGCTATATCGCGAGCAAGTTACGATTTTAAAATGATCGTCGAGCGATTTAATGAAAAGTCTGCAAATTTCTTCGATTAAATAACCTGTCCTTCTTGCCTCGATTAAACGTTCTGTCGCATTGGTCATTCGCAAAACGGCCGATCGATATGAATTTATCGGCAATTTGTCCCGTTCGTAAGTTTCGCACGATCGTTGATCCACTTCCATGCAGTTTCCCTTTGAAAATTGTAAAAGTCGTATGGTTTTTCATTCGATCGTGAGTAATTTCATCTGAGAGTCGAACTTCTACCCTTTTCGTATTAACCGAGCAAATATCTTCCTCCGATCGCTCGATTTTTCCAAGGCTAATTATTTTCGTAATTCCTCTATCAATTTTTCAAATAAAAATTGCCCAAGTCCTGAATTTTACAGAGCCTTCGAATCTTCCAACTTTGTAGCTTTCGAACGGTAACTTTCAAGCTTCGAAGAACGTTGTCGAGCTGGAAATCAAGATCCCAAAGAACGTGGAGGACGACAGGCTTTCGTCATAGTCAATTTCTTTCCGCTTTCTTCTGAGATTTAAGTCGACTTTTACCGTAGATCAACGATTCTCTCCCATACCGATCATTATTATACAGAACTCGTAGCCAACTTCTACGCTGTAAACTTAGTTGCTGGGGCTGAAACCGCGCGACAACTATTCGAACCTCGTTACTAACTAAATTACTAAATTACGTTTCGCAATTATTCGCAATAGAAAAATAGAAAAATGGTCATTAAACGTAACTCGATTTTAGCTTTGTAACTCGAAAGCTAAAGTCGAGTAGTGGCGACAACGTATGGGAAAAGGTTATCCAATCTATCGACTGTGACGATATATTTCAAGATCATCGGAATCGGTGAGGCCATCTCTGTTTCGAGTAATTGGAAAATGCTCTCACTTTCACGGATGTAGGCAGAAAATTGCTCGACGCATCGTCGAAATATTCATACTGGGTTGGCAACTAATCACCACCTAATGACAAAACCCGCAATCACCTGGTTGCCAACCCAATATGAATATTTCGACGATGCGTCAAACAACCCAATGGACCTGTTTCGATCGAACTTGCAGGCAAATTTGTTTCTGCGTGTCGTTTAGATCTTAGTAATATCAAAACAACAAAGCAGTCGTTCGTCCGAAGGAATAACGCGGACGGGCAGTGACGCGAGTCCGATCGATGATTCGAGTCCGCGCGCTGAATAAATTGCGAATCACCTGTGGATACGTCGCGTATCGAAATCAGGCTGGCACCCGTGCCTTCAGCGAGCAAACGCGTTGCCAAGGTTTCGTTGCACGGTTCTCTGTCGAACCAGCGACGCGTATAAATCATACAACGCCCTCCTTGGATGGCGTTGAAAAACCGAGCCGTCATTCCGGCAAATTGATTCCCGATGGTTGATCGAGGAGGAGGGATTGGGACATTCGTGCGACGGAATTTCCGTCCAATTAGTTCGTTGCCCTTTTTTCCACTCGACAGCCGAACCTTCGCTTCCTTTCAGATTTTTTTAGCAGCGTCACGTTTTTGAAAAAACCAAACGCTTTCTGTATGTGCTCGATGGATTCGAAGCTACACAGTGCAGCGTAAGTATCGTACGACCAGTTGAAGATATTGGTTTCGTAAACGAAGATTCGGGAAACTTAGATTCAGCCATTGAAACATTTTAATTCTTAGCAGTATCGTCTCGTTATGGTCTCATAGTCGTTTAAGTTGCAACTTTGCTCTGCCGTGTCGTACGTTTTCATTGTCTTGGAACGATACGAGTTTGTAACGGTGACAAATGTAGAGTATCATTTTATAACAAATAACAGCGCGCTAACTTTCGTCGCAATTCTCATCCAGCCATAGTCGACGCATTGGTTGATATTGCAAATTGAACGCTTTTCGCTGCTTGTAGTATTTTAGGTGCTGGTTGTTTTACTGTAATTGCTGTATTATTTGAAACATGTATAGCTCGTAATGTAAAGTAGGTATTAAAAAAAAAAAGAGTAGAATTTGATAGAGTTCTTCGAGACACAAACATGACGATTAGTTGTCCGAATAATTACAGCGAAGGACGCAAGTATTCGTACAGTTGGTAGAGATAAAAGAAAGTCACTGTTTTCTGTAGCACTAATATCAGGTTGCATCAAAAGTTTCTTTCGTTTTATAAGCAAATATAAACTTATGTTTGTTCTATTGGGACAAAATGAATCCTACGTAATTCGATAAAATAATATAAAACGAAAAATCTATTATTTGCTTATAAAACGAAAGAAACTCGGACAGCCTAATATATCTACAGACATTTACGATAATAAATTTGTAGGAATAAAAATTAATTATGCTTATTACTGCAAGTATCTGCAACAATATAACGCATTTATTATTCGCGTATATTTAAGAATATAAAAAATATTTCACCTTTATTTTTACATTCGAACTGTAGGAATTCTTTTGGCTCTCGCTGTACAGCCAGTAGCGTATATTAGATCGCGTTTACTTTCTTTCCCTTTCATTCCTCCCTCTTTTGTTAAATCTCTCGCTGGCTTAAAAACGTATACCACTATTCTTCTGCGCACGAATCAAATTGGCTCGTAGAATCACAAGGGTTGAATCACGTGCGGGTTAGTCGAATAATCAGAAAATCGATCCTCGTTAAGAAAATGTTCCCACGCGTTCTTAGGGACCGAAGGACGTTTAGTTTTAGGGATGCGACCCCCAAATGTTCGTCGTCGTCGCCGTCGTCGCCATGACAACACCCTAGTACGCGCCTCCGTTTCGAATAATGTAGTTCGCGTTGCTCAAAGAATGCAGTTAAGACGTTCGCCCCTGCCCGTAAAACGGCATCCCTCGTTGTCAATCAAGTTGCTGTAGGAATGAGAAAGTCTCGGGACGAGTGTGTTTAATTAATCCCAGGCCGCACAAGGCCAACTGGCTACACGGATAATTCTCATATACGAAAATAAAGTATTTATGTATATTTTGCGAAAATTATGTACATTTTTATTACGGCGTTACTCTACGTTTCTCTGCATCGGTATATTCATGGCACTGATAAATTTCGTATCACAGAGAAACTAATTTTCCAGCAGCGTGCGTACTCACGACGTGGACACATAGTTTCGCGACAAAATCAAAGATGCATCAGGTTCTTCCGGCTCGTTGGTCGCGTACGAATGCAAAACCGCGGGCGGAGAATCGTAAAAGCTGAGAAAGAACTTTCGTGATCAGTCACGCGTCAAGTACGCGCGTAAAGCTTTGCAATACGTAATTTATGATTATGTTCGTTTTTACGATCACTATATTTTCTTCGTAAAATGATATTATATATATATATATATATATATATATATATATATATATATATATGTGTAATTTATAGCAGATAATGAAAACTTAGATCAACAGGCACGTGGCAATAAATTTTCCAACGATCCTCGAGATCGAATCGTCCGGCAGTTCCATCGATTGGCGACGGTTTGCATGCAAGTTAGTAAGCCGTATGGCGATACAGCCGTGAAAAATGGTAGCCACTCGTACAGAAAAATGTAGTTTAAATCCGCGGCGAAGTAGCCCTATATTTTTTAGCGCGTTATGGTCGACCAGCTGGCGAAAAGTCGAGCCGGCGTTTTTTGTTTTCGTAGCCAAGATACGTGACTTGATTTACAAGCGTCTGGTTTAAAGCCGCGAACGTTCGCGTTTCTCGCGTGTGCATGTGCACGTGTCACGGGACTTTAACACGGAAACGGTGTTGTTCACGGTGAGAAGGAAGTGGAAGATAATGTAAACGTCTTCTTAAATGAAACAGTAAGCTCGGGTGTTTTAACTGGAAGAAAAGCACTCCTTAACACCAGCTGCTTCGTTTGCTTTGGACATCTGCAGCGTCTTCGCTGTTTGTGAACCAGTGGAGCAATCGTGGAATCGTTAGAGTAAATTAACTCCGAGATTGCTTGAAGCACTTCGATGATCGTATCGAGAAGCGTTTGTTCGTACGTAACCTCGGCGGAACCTCATACGCTGTAGCGTTTCAATTTTCTGCCTCCGTAAATTGCATCTTGTCAAAGCATAACTTAACTACGTCACTAAACGACCCGATAATTTCAAGAAACGCATAATTTCGGACTCGGTTAACGTCGCTTCCCGATATCGAAGTATCGAGTGGCGAGAACAGCAAGCCCAGGGTAAATATCTTGCCACGTCAAGTGGAGAACACGAACGAGAAAAAGGAATCTCCAGGAACAAATTTTCTAGCTGATCGGCGATCGAAACGTAAACCGTAGGCCACGCCTTTCTTTCGCCACGATCACCAATCTAATTTTCGAGATCGTTAGGAAGTCGCAAGTCGCAGGATTATCCGAAGAGGAAGTCAATTTGAAAAAGTTAGAAAAGCTGGTCTGGCTTGACCGTTGAACCGGCGCCACCGAATCTTTGGATTATCGCTGGAAAATCGATCGATTCGTGTCCATTAACAACCGCAATCCCCTCGTGCAGCAAAGTCCGATAAACCGATATAAATGCATTCGCTTTAAACTCGATTCAACGTCGATTTTCCACGCGAACTGACCCGATGGCACATAAATCACCGAAACTGTGCGTCGTTCATCTTCGGTTTATCTTTCATCGACTAAGTCCCTCGACCGGACCATCGAAATATTCGTCAGACGCCCCGTCGACGCTTACTTTGCATCGCTACGCGGTGGATCAATTTGAGAATCGAACAGATTCGCTCGTCCACGCGCTTCGTTGATCGGACGTTACAAGCTGTGAAATTACAATATCATCTTGACGGTTGTCAAAAATTCTGCCAGATACATTACGCTGTACCAATCGTAGAACTTTGTTTCCAGAGAAACTTTGTTTCTTTCGCGATTCGCTGCAGGACGAAGTTGTATTAAGTTCCTTACTTTCTGCGAATCGAATATAAAAGCTCGTACGAATTTAAAAAAAAGAAAAATAGTTTCGACTATCGGTTTAGAAATTAACTCCGTCTCTGCGGAAAATTCGTCAGTGAGTTCCGGATGGCGATTTTAAAGAGGTGTTTCGTCAACATTTTTCATTACAAACGTTTCATTACAAACGTTCGTAACATCTTTCGTTTGCCGTGTCCTGCATGAATTTCTCCTTTCAAATCGATATAAAAAACGAGCGTTTTCTTTTCAAGGATTCCTCCAGGATTCTTCTTCGATATTCGAACGATCATCTGTCGCGGGGAACGTTTCCTCCGGAAAAATATCTCGCCGGCGGAAGAAACACGCGGGACGCAACGTTCGGATAAAATAGGGTTGCGCGTGCTTTAGATCACGCTATTTTATGAGGTTTCCAGTTTCGCGACAGCGGAACAGCCGACATGAATCTCAAAGATTATGACGCGCGGAAGTTGCAGCGACGAAAGGGCTTTTAGTTATGCGCTTCTTGGATTCGTCTGATATTTTACGCTCCCCGTGTGCACGGAGTCGCATTTGTTGCAGAACGCAGCAACAGAAGGGGCCGTCCCGCGGGATCCTTCAAATATTCAGCAACCTTTCCCGCTACTGATAGACGGCCACATACTCGCAAAATTCTCTCTGCGCTTCTTCCACAAAATTTCCCGGAATGTATTTCATTTCCGCACGCTCGCAACTTCCAATTAGAATTTCTAACATCGACTTTGAACTTCGAACTACGTTAGCAACTAACGCATGGTCGTGGAACACCGTGAATCCGATCGAGCTGGCATCTTTTGTGCGGTTGAATCAACATTATCAATCAAACTTTACGAGCCCATCGCCAGTCGCCAGCGTGCTTCGTTCGTGGTTACTTTATTTTACGATTTGCAACTTGCCAATTCACCGATATTATTAACTGGCACGGGGATCTTTGCTACAGGTTTATTAAAAAATTACACGATAAATGTGATTTTGTAAATATCGATGTTGAATAAATACGACACAAAATGGAAGAGAATTTATTGATCGAAAGAGACAGACAGATGTCCGTGTTAGTCATTTTTGACAAAATCGTTTCTACCACGTTTTATGCCTGCGTATCAATGTACAAAATTCTCATTGTTTTTGCCATGTGCTAATATTTACCGTATGCACAGTGATAATTTTATGCATGTGAAAATATAGAGTGTGCTAATATCGGCGGTAATTGAAGGTTCTTGAGAACCGATGCTAAATGTGTTTCATCACATCTGCTGCCTACGAAGAACGTTAACTTATTGAATATTCCAAACTAGAAATATCAAATATTTACATAATTTAAAAGTATTTATATAAAATATTCGTAAATCGATCAATGTATTTTCGACGAATGTATTTGTAGGATTACGAATTTGTAAATGGAAAAGCGTAAAACATTAATCGGATGATCGTTGCTAATCAATGACCAAGGGAAACGACCGATCGTTTTGCGAAATTTCGTAAATAGACGTTTCGCGTCGATATCGAAATTGAGAAAATGATAAAAAGCTGAGAAAAATAAACTTGACGCGTTTCTCCCTCGTGACCATTGCTGTAAACGTAGAACGCTATCCAAAGTTCTATTAAATCCGCGAGAAGAATCTCCCAAGCTGAGAAACTAATAAACGGAAGGATCAGAAGATGACTGATAAACGAGAATCCACTGGTAGAAAATGAGAGAGATCGTAATTACGATGGGAAGGATGTCTGAGATGGAATCCTCGATCCCGGAAACGCGTCCTATACAAATCTTTTCTAATCCCTGCGAGGTGTCCACGTTTCGTATTTCTCAGATTCCTCGACTTTCATTAAGAAAGCTTGTGCAGACATAATCACGGCGTCGCGTCGTCGCGATAAACACGTTCGTTCGTCGCAAGCGTTTCGCTTCTTTCTACGAGGTCGAAGAAACGCGTCTCGAGGGCGCTTTCAGCCGAGTTTCAGTGCACGTTTTTCTGAATTGCTAAACCGTTGTCGTCCAGACGAATAGAGCCACGTTTCGATGTTATTTCACCTCTCGTTTTTGCGTTTAATGGGAAAAGGGAAAATGATAGAAACGTGTTACACCAAGAAGATCGAACGAGTCTGTCGGAAACGGATATAAATTATTATGTGGGTTTCTTTCAGCGGAAGATAAATTAACCCAGTATCTCTTCCACAAAATAGATTTTTCATCGTTTGTAAGGAAACAAATTACGGCTAATTATCAATTTTGATTTCGACGAAAGAAATAGACGCTATCGCGCTGATAAAAACAGGTTGTTCAATAGCGATGCAATAGCGTAATAGTAAAATAACGTGTCACAGTGATAATAATACAAAATGCAGATATATTGTAGCATCTTTATTACAATTAGTTCATTTGCGATAAATGGATTAAACTATTCCGTTACTATTTGATTATTGCTTCGATGGCTGCGGTATGCAGGGTGTCTAGCCTATCCTATTACTGTTCCTGAGCGGGTGGTCTTCTCGAGCGTGTGACACTAGCAACACACTCTCGACAACGCAATTCGCACTCCCTGACTTCTCGATTTACACTCTCTGACTTCTCAACTAATGCTAACTGTTAATTCGTTTATCGTCTCTTAGCAACCCCTTGTCTCTTGTCTTAGCCTCGCGACTTTCGTCTTGGCCCTATCACGCACATGTTCCGCAACCGCTTGTTTATAATTCGCCCGACACCCCCCCAGGCCCCTCGTCCACGATACTACAATATAGTAACTGCGAAAAGTATTCACGCGTGATCATACTTTGCAACGAAGCGTCTCTCTACCGAGTTCTGTGCATTCCATTCTCATAGCATCAAATTTTTAATCGTGCGAAAGTACTACTAAATGGTAAGTGCTGTAATTAAGTAGAATGGCAAATACCTTTTATAGCCACTGTATATCTAGAAAGCGCGAGGAAGGGTCGACTAGAATTAATAGGACATCGAGTAACTCGACATTTCGAATTCACAGATCCTTTATCCTTTACTACATTCGTTGGAATTAAAATCGATACAGCTACGGTTAATCCTTTCCGGAAACTTCTAATTCCGAGCCCCAGGTAATTTCCGCGTAACAAATAGTAGCGTAAGACGCGTCCCAGTTGGCGGACTGAGATCCTTCGCGAAATCTTTCAAAACGATTTAAACAGTTCAACTCGTTAGCCAAATATACATATATTTCTTTCTTAACCTGCGACATTCCGGGCAATTTCTCACGATAAAGCTTCGCAACTTCAACAATTTCCCTATCCGTTTAATTGCCATGCGAAGCGTTTCCAGGGAAAATAACAAATTTCATCCGTTTCTTTCGATACGTATTACGTTAACGCGTAGATGTGCCTTTTGATTTATTTTACTCGACAGACAAGTACAGAGGTTTCTCTCGGAATTGGCCTCGAATTAATCAATTCCACCGTGTACGAGTATGTATCGAGTCGTAACGTGAGCCCGTCTTGCTTTTACGTTTGTTAAGTTAAGCGTAATCGGACCATAAAATGGGACGAATTTATACTTATACAGGATGTCCCAGGTTTTAAAGGCGAAGCTTTGTCGGTATATTCCACGGCTCTAAATACGGAGAAAATGTTATACGAACGTAGATCGTTTAAGACCTTGTAAGAAAATTACGACAAAGAAAAAGAAAAAGGAAATGAAAGACGGAGGGATGGTAAAGGACTTGTTGTTACTGCGATACAACGAAAGAATTCATCAGCGATATTTACAACAAAGGGTATATCCGCACGTACCCTCTATTCGTAAATAATCGAGGTATTTTGGTAGAAAGCAACTCATTAACGGCGCTGGCAGATACTAACCTCAAGATCGTTAACGACATAAAATAGTAATCGCAGATCGCATAAGTAGATTAAATTGCTGATCTGTTCCTACATTATGTAACAGTAACAGCAAGTTCTTCAACGTTCCCTTCGTATTTCGTAATTCTGTCATAATTTTTCCACGAGATCTTAAACCATCTATGTTTGTACAATACTTCCTTTTCTACTTAGATCTACAGAATATGCATAAATATATTATTTTTTTCACAAGGGATAATCTCGTGCCTGCTTGTACATGTTACCCGGTCTCATCCTGTATATACACAATGTATACGTATATTACATACAGAATGACTATAGATAGACTGAAGATTTTTATGGAAATTCGTATCTCTGAGAATACGATGAAAAGAGTAGAGTCTCGGTAGGAAATTGTTTTTCCTACCATGTATCGTACAAAGCAGCATACCATGGACACTTTATGTATCTTTTCGTCACGTCATGAGCATTCTGTGCGATTGTGCGTCTTTAAATTTCCTGTAGATGAGCAGTGCTGTAGTTACATCCATCCATTCTTATTCCTTTCGAACAGCCGATAAGATCTATTCTCGTAGTTCTCCTGGTGACATTTACTCTCGTCCTTTCCGCGTTATCTTACACCATCGAATCAGCAGTTCGCACACGATACGTTAATCACGACGCCATAAATCGTCGCCAGCCCCATCCTTCGAACATTTAACGTCTCGTTATCATCCAGTTTCGCGTACGTTTATCTCTCGGCGAGAATAACACTTCGACGTTGGTTCCGTCATAATGCCGCCACCACCTATCGCGATCTATCCACGTGGAATATTTATCGGCCAAGGTTTATTTACCACCGCATGGCAGCTTCTGCATAATTCATTAGACCTGTAATTATTTCAGTTCACCGTTTCCCGACCGTTCTCGTATGATCGTTAAAACGACCGCCACAACTATAACCGGATTTGCCTGGTGGAAAAAAGGAAATTGTTACGCCAACTGAATTTCATCGACTCGACCGAAACCTAACCTGCTGGATCAACGTATTACGAATAAAACAAGGTTTCGTCGTTTTCCTAACGAGCAATAACACAATACGCATCGCATATATGGTAATTAAATTAATACAACGCGATCTCTCCGCGCTTCCTCTTCGGTATTAATGTGTTCTCTTACAGTAAATTAGTATCGATAAAGCCGTACCATGGATTCGACTGGGGATCGTAGTTGACACACTCGCGTTGTAAGCTCCGACATTTCGCTAATGAATCACTAAATTGTTTGCGTAGAAATTGTATACAGCACGCGATTCAACAGAGATACACGCCGAATACCTAGAATGGATTGTCGTGTATTTACCGAGTGCAATACCACGCAAATTTCGTTCGATTCCGGCTCGTAGGCGAGTTTACGTTTCCCGTGGATTTTATCTCGAGTATTACGCGGTTCCTTGCAAATTATCGAAAGATATAGATTTGTTCTCTGCTGGTTGAAAGATTTGTTGCTCTGTTTTAAAGTCACCGATCTAATCTTTCGTTTTGTCACCTTCAACCGGCTGTACGTTTGTTCGTTTCTATTATAAAGAGCTCGTTAGGAAGAGAAAAAGAGATCAGACGCAAGGTAGGCGGATCAAAGTCGAACTGCAAAGCTACCAGTCGATGAGAAGAGGCGTGAGGCGGTGGATAGATTACAAGAGACTGTTGACGCAGGTAGCTGAATTGCATAAACCGCCTATTGCAGATGTATCGACTAGTGGCTGACTATTCTTGTCGGTTAAGCCGACTATCCGGTCACTTTTGTAGTCGACGACAAGAAGAGCCGTTCCGTGGACCTTCGATTTTTAGCATTACCGATAAACATGTAACGTTCTTTATCTTCTCTGCCATCGGTATAATTTTAATATTCTTTAACGTGTAGCACCACACTGATGGATACATATTTGTATCAGGTTGTGCGAAATGTTTCTTTCGTTTTATAAGGAAATAATAGATAATTATGCACGAATATAATAATAGAAATAGAACGAAACGGATGATACCTAATTCAATAAAATAATATAAAACAGAAATTCTATTATTACCTTACGAAACGAAAGAAATTTTTCGGACAACCTAACACGTAACGAAGAACGTTAAAAAGATTGTTGTTCGATCGCGAATGTGGCGCGTTTTGTAGCGACGTTTGAAACCGATCGGCGGAGACAACCGGTCAGTCGGCTTCTTGGGAGTCGATCAATCGGTTAGTCGGTTATTCGGCCAAATATGTAGCTTGTTCCGCTTATCGCGGAAAATAGTCGAGCAACTTTCTATTTTCTAATCCATCCAAGAATCTATGTTGCCAGTTCTGATTTTATCGCGGTTCTCTTTTCTTCTTTTCTCCCCTGCTTTTCTCGTTATAGATTCAAACAGGTGCGGACGTGTTCACGGACGGAGTTGCTGTCTGCGTGACGAGTTAAAGTCCCATTGTTCGTTCGGTTGCCTTTTTGCTGTTTCCATTACCGCAGCAAAATAAAAGTGGTTACGTAATTGCCAGGCATTCCAGTGTTTTTCTTTGGCTTGACTTAGCATAGCGGAGTCTGGCCGTTACTTTCCTTTCCAGAGAAAATGTTCTTTCGTACGGTGCTTGGTGCACAGTCGGTCGCAGTTAACGTCGGTTAGCTCGTCTCTCGTTTCTTACCAACCGTTTTATCGATCCTCTTCTTATGCACTATTAAAAAGCGTCTCGAAGCGTAGCTCTGATTAGAAGCAACTCCTTAGAAAGGTTCGATTAACGAAACGACTTCGATCTCTTCTCCGAGCAACTTCCTCCGATCCAATTTCTACGGTTTCTTAGGTGAATTGCGATTATTCGCGCGGTTAGAAACGTGGGATTTTTTGGTTAATCTCGTGGTCGAGAAAGTCGAGTTAACTCGTCCCTCGGTTTGCTAATAATATTTTCATACAACAATTTCTTCCAATTTTTAAAGTATTTAAAATATTACAAATAAATTGTATTATACTGAGATACGTGACGACTAAAGTTCATCTAACAGATTAATTTGTCTCCATTAACTTCGGACACCAAGTGTAATAGAATTATTCGCATCGTAGAATTTTCTGGTTAAGAAACGCCTCGACTCGATCAGATCGGATTTTAAGTCGTACTTTTTAACTTTCGTTGCTACAATTTAATAGATAGAAATGTAAACCTCGCAACTCTCAATATCTAAAAGCTTGAAAAGAGAAGAGACAGGAGGTACTTCTATATAAAAATATAACAAACATAGCAAAAGTTCTTCAAAAGCAGACGTAGATTTTAATAGATACGATAATCGACCGGAGAAATTGTTTAACATAGGAAATTGGTTAAATGATTCGACCGAATTCAACATTCGATAATTAATTAGCGATTTATTACAGGCGCAACGAGTTCTTCGATCGTTCAATACGTTAACCTCACAGAAATCGATTTCCAATGTTTTTACTTCTTATAATATCTCGTACGTTAGGTACACGATAACATCTCGATCGATATCCGTGTCTCTAAAATCCACGTTTTCAATATAATTTTACGAATATTAATTAGATAGGAATTTTCGATAGAAGAAATAAATATGGCGACCTGAACTTTGATTAGACTTTGCAAAGTCCGTGCATAAATCCCGCTGGGAACTTTTCGTTTAACATGAAAATGTCGGTTCGGTGGCTCAGCATTGGAACAGCGTGCGTTGATACTAATTATCTGCGTGATTAAAACGGAAAGTTAACGAGAAAATGGTAGCAAACGTTACGCCGCGGGCTCCTACTCCAGCTTTATGGAGCCAGCCTTCTAACTTCAAAGCCACTGGTAACTTTTCTTTTATTGCGTTAAAACTTGGAGACGCGGCGCGACCGCCTCGAGTGTATTGTCGTGTACGTCCAGCATCCAGAAATCATGGCTCGATTTTACGGTTATTTATCTTAAAACGCTTCCAATCAATTCATTCTTTCCTCGGGTCTACCCTGCATTTCTCTCAACGTTTCACGAAAACCGAATAAAAATCTAAATACAGTGACCACAAAACGTATGCTTAGATATTTACCAACAAACTTCCCACTTTTGTTCGTCAGATTCTTTTCATTGTCATTAATATGAAATTTCCTTCAGTTTCACAGAAAGTACTACCAAACGACGCGAAACTTAATGTACCACCTGTTATATTCGACCCGCTTAATTGGTGCGCGAATACCGTTACAAATATAACGAGGTGGAAAAAATTTTGGCAGCCACTGTAATTAAATTTCCTCTTCTGTTGAACCAAGTAAACGAAACTTCAAGCCGATACCTTCGACGTTGAAACTATCGAACCGTTCAACATGACTGAAACGATTGTGCAGAAAATTAAGCGGATAACGCGTTACGTTTTACGTTCGCGTAGTATCGTTACGAAGATAATTATTATAATGAATCGTAGAGCACAGGCCCTGAAGGCGTGCTGTTAAAGGGAAACGCGTTTCCCCATCAAGCATGAAAACTTGGTAATGGAAACTCGTAATGGACGAAACACAAATAACGAGTCGATACGGTGCAAGCATACGTGAATTTCCTAACCGTGGTAAGTTTTCTGTATCTCGTCGCGGATTTAATTACATCAAAGCAAGTTTCCACGTAACGTTAAGCTCGCAGCAAGACTATCTCGGCCGCGAGCCGATTAAGAAGCGAAAATCAGGTTACAGTGTACAACACGATCCATTATTTTCACGTTAATTTCCATTTCTCCGTTGTTCAGACTTTCTTAAGATTAAAACATTATCTTCTGAAGGCGTAAGCGATTCACTGAATACAAATTCGGGTAAGGTCTGAATACAAATTTCTTTTATACAAATTGTATAATCATTTATTAGCTAATGGTGTCGGTAAATCGACAAATTATAAGATATTCGTCATCGATTTCTTTTTAGGATTTCACAAGCGTACAATGCAACTTTTCGTCTAATAGAACAATAGATCTGTAAAATTCACTTGTCAAATACTTCGACAAGCCTATGATATTCATAAGCTGGCACAATTGCTCAAGAGAGTTGAGTTTTAATAAGAAAGCGCGCAACTAGATATTCAGAAAATTTAGCAAGGCATAGCAAAGGATACTTAATTTTGATAACGAGATCCGTATCATATTTTGCAAAGTTTCGCGGAGAAAAATTTCTCAGAATACAAGACAAATATATCCAGGAGATACAAACATAATATCGCGGATAATGAGATGAAAAATCTTATCCCTGATATAATTGCATCGTACTCTATCTCGGTTTTCTCCTAATATAACGCGGCAATAGCAATCGAGAATTGCCATAAAAATCTTTTTACCATTCCAGGGAAACTTGCATAGTCGAAAGGAACAAATTTTTTTACGACTTCCTGCGAGCTTCCAAGTAGTCCAAAGTAAATCCGAACGACCAAACGACCAATATTCTCTTTTATATTGCTGTGCCAGCAGTCTGGGCGCAAGTCACCGTGCAATTTGTCTCTGATTATTTATGAATCACTGCTCTCTCACGCGTTTTATATTCCATCCCGTGTATCGAAGTTACTCGGAAGAAACGGCAGGGCAGTTTTACTGGGCTTCGTTAATGCACCCCGAGAGGATCTCACCCTAAAAGCTGCGAGTAATCTTTATCGCCTTATCCTTGCCAGTATCTTATCTGCTCACCTTCCACGAAGATTATGCAAAACTTTTATACACGAAACGGCCGAAAGAAATTCGTTCGTGCTAAAGACGAATCGGAACAGCTCGTCCTAGTTAATCCGTTCACGTTTGTCTCATCAATCCGAGCCACGATCGACCAACGACGCTTTCAGAACTATCTAACGAACGTTGAAACTCTTGTACGTGCTGCATATTTTCAGTATTTCGAAGTAACGCCTCTAACTACCGACTCTGACTACGATTAAACGGATTTCGGTTTGATCGGTTCGTATCGAAAAGAGAATAAAAAAATAAATATTAGATTGTGCAAAAGTTTCTTTCGTTTTGTATATTATTTTTTCTTTTATATTATTTTATTGAATTACGTACGATCCATTTTGTTCTATTAAGGTAAAGACCGTAACGTTTGAGAGATTAGGCTTCATCGTATAAAGATGCATTGCTATAAAAGACATGTTTTGTAAAAGAAAGACACTTTCGGGACAACGTAATAAGTAGGAAAATTTAAGCCAGAAAAATTGAACGTTCTCCGCACCTGGTTTAAGGAAACTTAACCCCTGATCGCGTTAAAAGAGATCTTCCGCTTAATATTTCATTTGTCGTTGATCTTTGTTCATAGAAACTACGCAAGCAATAACAGATGTTACTTAATATCTTAGTAAATGTAATTTCGAAACGCAAACCTGCGAATTTGTCCAGCTGTCTTTCAGCGATTAAAATATTACTGGCCCTGGAACACGAGGCAATGTCACAGTTTCAGAAAGTTATGCAAATTAATGAAAAAACCGGGCAAACGTTTTCATCGAGTTGTTTTCTTAACGAAACACGCGTTAACTAACGCAACAATCTAACGTATTTCACAGTGAATTCGCATTCAAAGAATACACCGTTGACGTTGCTTTCAATTGCACACTCGCGGAACAGCTTTCACGATGTTGCTAAAACGTCGAACACATAGAACAAATATTTTGCATATTCAAATGCACGAGTTCTACTCAACCAACGATCGATATAAATATTTATATTTTCCAAGTTGGTCGGCCGCCGTCTATCCACGCTCTTTCGCAAACACGAATAATGCATGTTTCTGCGATTCTTCCTCGACTTCGTTCCACGATCATTACGTTGAATCGAAGTTTTTGCCATGGACGCTAATCCGCAAATGTTACAGGGAGCTAGACAGCGCGTTAATGGCGATAATCATCGTTAACGAAGACGGCCGCGTGTAAATATTTAGCTCGGTAATGATCGTATTGTTATAATAGACGCAAAATGTATTTGCGACACCTGTTGTTGCCACGAGCGTATCGTCGTTATGTGTCGTGCCATAACCGCCTGGGAGTCATAACGAATCTCCCCTATTCGATCGTCGAACCAGTCAGACGTGTGTACAATATACAGGTGTGAAGCGTGAAATACACGCGATCGCACGTGAAAATGTTCGAACGCTTTCAAACACTTTTTACGTGTACGTCCCATAAAGCATTTTGAAACCCCGTTAGCGAGATACAACGAGATAACTACGGCGTTTGCGCTGATCAAATTTGAAACGAATTTAAAAATGTACGCGCAAGTTGTAAGGTATTTATCGGAGGCACGCATCTCGCAAAGATCGCCGGACAACTCGAACGGTGAATTATTCGTTGCATTATCGAGCGAGGATACGTAGCGTAATCGTGCGTTTAAGAATACTATTCAGTACCAAGTTCTACAGTTTCGGATTGCTTCCCAATTTTACTGTCGCAATGGCGATAGTCGCGTCCCGTTACGATGCCAACGAAATTTCAGAAAATTTCGTACAATCCGCGTGATGTACTGGGTTGGCAGCTAAGTGATTGCGACAAAACACCTAATGTCATTAGGTGGTAACGACAAAATTCGCAATCACTTAGCTACCTAATTCTACCAAATGTCCAAATCGGACAAATTGTGAATGTAAACAACTAAAAAAAAAAAAAAAAAAAAAAACAGTTGTCAACTTAATATATAATTTTTTGCGATAATCTTCGACTACTTTCGCGAGCCATTGTATATATAAGCGCACCTTTCCATTTTCTTCAATCGCACACGTTTGATGTTTGATTCTATGGAACGAAAGAAGAGAAATTAAAAGGAGTTGGAAGATGATCGATCGAATCGAGGCGGTGGTTGTTTATCTCGGTAAATAACACCGGAGAATAAGAAGAAGACAAGCGGCTGAAGGAAGAGGCAACTGGTTGGCGAAAGAGGAAGTCGGGATCTTTACATCACGAACAGGATGCGCGTAATACTTGGGAGGGGTGCGAGCCGGGTGGCGTGACGAAGAAGAACGGAAGAACGGGTAGCGGAGGATGGGGCTGGGTGAAAAGAGCGAAAATAGGTGGCGAGTTTCTCGGCTGCAAGTCCGGGAGGAAGAGGAAACGTAAGTGACTAGCCAAGCGAGACTTTTGTGTGTTATATTGTCTTCGAGTTCCCCTAGCCGAGTCGGGCGAACTGCTCGCACAGAGATGCGGCCGAAGAAATGGAAAAGCAAGAGAGGCAGGGGGCGAGAGTGCTACGGCGATAAAGGAAAAGTGGGTGGTACAGGGGGAACGAAATGAACGAAAGGGGGATAAAGAGAGGGACAGCGTTAGAGAAAGAACGAAGTAAAAAAAGAAGGGAAGAAGGCGGATGAGTAAAGCGGAAGAAAAAGGGAGAGCAAGAGGGATTGAGAAAATGGGAAAAGGAAGAGGAGGACAGGGAACAGAGGAGATTTCTTCCCTCGATCCAAGAGTCCGTACGAATCGGTTTCGTCGCGAGTCGGCGCGCCATTCGTCTCTAGCGATTCGTGAATCGTTCTATAAAAAGCTCACCGTGCATTGGTATGCATTGCTCGGCGAGATTTATGAACGACGTCGCGGTCGTGGACCGAAACTCTGAAAATCGCCGAATAAAAGATTCGCCTCCCTTTCCCTCTCTGTCTCAACCCTTTCGACGATCGAAAGATAATGCGCATAGTCGAGCAGGTCTTTTATCCTCTTTCTCTCGCTTCGCGCGTTTCTTTATTTAGGTATTATATCTTTTCCTGTCCGTCTTCCTTATAAACGAGATATTTTCCTCGCTGTCTCGATCACTACGAACCGTATTAGAGAAGAAGGAAAAGGAGACGCGAGTTTTTAAATACTTCAGCTCGCTTCCGCCGGACAGAAATGAAATTATTAATCCAACTAAATGAGATCCTGATGTTCCCAGCCTGCTAGCTTCCCGAAATGCATTATCGAGTGGATTAATTGGTGGCTGAATCGACGATTAGGTTCCCCGTTCAAAATAAAGCAATAAGCTATTCTGCTCGATTACGTTGGATTCTTTCATTCTTTTGGAATGAATTTTTATTTATAGATACCACTCGGAGGATTAGACTTCAGTTTGTTAAAGCAAAAATAACGACTGGAGGTTCGTAGGTCGCCGGAGGTCATAGATGTCATCAGAGGATTGGTAATATTCTAACACGATACGCTGTTGCTTCCAACCACTTTCCATCCAATTCTGTATTTCTACCATTAAGAAATCTTGTAAGCCAAAAAACAAGGTTAAAATGTAAGGTTCAAATACAATTTCATTTTTTGAAACGGGTTTAAGCTTAATTATTAATTATCCTAATATTCGATAAAGATAGAGATACAGATATTTTACTCTGCATAGCAATGCTTTATCCTTTCAAGTAGAATGTTCAAGTAGAATATCGTCAACCATGCAAGGGAAGTTTTTATAAAAATCATCCGATATGAAGGAAAATCAAAGGGACAAGTTGTTGAAGCATATACGAAAACATTTCTTCGGTATATTTCTAGTAACTTGATTACGCGCTTATCCGTTAACTTACTTTGTGGCATAGGATCGCGGAGAAGCTACAGCTCCATAACGTGGCCACGTGAAACGAAAGTCAAAGAGGGAACGGCACATTTGTCGCTCGATATTGTGCTTTCAGCGTACGTTTCTTGAATTATGCAGCGCCATCGGTAACTGTGTAACCATCGCGTCGCGCCGTTTCGTTCGATAGAAAATAGAAAACTGGTCATTCGAAGCCAGGATAAACAGTGGAACAAATGTTCGAGAGGGTAGCAAAAACAGGCATAGACGTGCATTCGTGTGTCATAAAATTCAACCATTTTCGTTTCACGTTGCAGAGAATCTGCTCGAATATCGATATAGACCCGCGTAAACTCTCCTGTTGGTTGAAATAGGACGATCTTTTCTCGATGGAAAAAAAGCAGAACGTTGAATGATTACGCATCGTCTTAACTTTGTTCATTTCCATTCAACGATAATTTTCTCTCGTCGGCCAATTTTCCGCCGTTTTTCGCCGCTTCCTCGAATTTACCATAATCTGTCTGCTTCGTGGTGAGTTAACACTTTGACTGCCACGGTGGTCATTGGTGACCGGAGCCCTTGAACTTCTTACAATTGTAAAAATTGTATGAAAATTGACAGTTTGGTCATTTCGAATATAACCGATAAATAGAAGATACGTTGAAACAAAAAGTGCCCCATTGAGCAATTAAACATTTTTATTGGAACATTAATAAAATAAAAAATGAGAAGGAATCTTGCATCTAACGGTGCACCGTGTTTGCATTCATATTTTTGAGGGGTGATCTACGAATATTATTCTAAACACAGCTTAGAAAATAATCGTAAATGCTGCTTTATAATCGTATAATTGAAGTTAGAAGTGTGCACATACCTTACTGTTATACACAGAATGAGCAAATACCGTTTACTAATATCTTCTACACGTTTCAACGATATATTCCGCACGTTTTGCGTACGACGAAACAACGAATGGTTTGTTGAAATAAACGAAGCCTTGTTATAATACGTCGCTATCAATTGTTACCAAGGCGCCACCCGTGACCACCGATAAGATAAACGGTCCATTGGGGAAGAATGTTGTCTTACATCGTCAATTTGTTATTATTTTGCCATTATATGCTTTTTCGTCCTCAGCGAAACAAGCGATTTCGGAGTAACAGTCAAAGTGTTAATATATACACAAGTGCACGTATCGAGGGAAAAATGAAAATCGAGATACACGTAGAATTCGATCAGTGAGAGGAGAACGCGAAAAATAATACTTCCAGACTTGTATGAAACGAATGAAATTACAGTAAATAGCTAGATACACGTTCGTTGGTCGATCATTGCCAACGATGTTGTGTCGACGTTGAAAGATCATATTTTCAATAAAATGAACGATTTCCACATTTCTGCGATCTACGTTCGAACTAACAGATAGGATATCGGCAATCCTGTTACATTTCAGACTACGTTCAACCGGAGCCTGTAACTGTGACAACGAAAAGGAGAAGATACGGTGACTGGCATCGTTGCTGGTAATACGTCATCGTACGAGACATCCGATGGACGTTATTGACATAGAACCACGTTCAAAATATTCGACGATCGATCAATCGACACCGATCGACGAGAAATTTCCACGTGGCAATTATTCTCCACCGTCGACTTCGTAATCATCCACGATCGGGAAAATTACAGCGGGTTGAAATTTTGCGAACAAAACGAACTAACGTCGAACCCCTCCAAAAAAGACAAAAACGTAGAATTGAAGATTCTCGTCGCGAATAATATCTAATGGAATATTTCGCAGTCACTGCGTTGCAGCTAATTAAGCGGAAAGCTTTGCCCGTGTTTTATCGTGTGATATCATTCGCGTAGTTATAACCGTCGAGTGGGAACGGCCAGTAATTAAGTAAGATTGATTTTAAACAGAGCGAGCGTATCGTTTTCAGCCGCCAGCTATATTAATAACGGAAGTTCCATCGACTCGAAACACAGGATAGAAAAACAAAAGGTATAGTATTTGCTGGAACGTTCACGCTGCGGAAGTGTGAAATCGGAGTATCAAATACTCGAAAGGATATTTACGACACGAACATTTTTCTTCGTCTCTGTTACCGCTTCCTCTTTCGATTACGTTTAAGATTAGCAAAATTTTGTCGGTTCGAACGCACGGTCGTACGTTCGAATATCTTCATAAAGTGCCACTCTGTGTGCGTTTTGTGGGCGGCGGAGGAGGAAAAGGAGGAAGGGGAAAAGGTAACTTGGAGTTTGGAATTTCTTAAATATGATCCAGAAAAGTTCTCGCGAGAAAATATATTTCTATGCTACTTTCCCAGTTCGATGGATAAGTTCTTTCTTTTCATCTTCTTATGTATTTGTATATTCTTTCCTAGATTCTTTGTTTGATCGATACAAGTTATTCACGGTAGACGAATACAGATGACGATGATTCTAGAATGCGGAATAAATTATTCCGGAAAATACGCATACGCTTTCACAACCAATTACTAATTTTAAAGTAAGTTTCATCGATGGGACGTGTATGGAAACTTTCCAACTACGACTCTGATGGGATTTCGTGCTCGCAGGATAAAGCAAAACAGAATACTAGTAAATCCGTGCGTGTAAAATGGAGTTTGCAAAGCGTATGGGACGCGTCGAACGCAAGAAAATGTCAGCCATTTCGTTAATGCGCTACGAACAGCTGCTATTTATCAGCGCGAAAATGGACAGCAAAATTACTTCCTCTTTGCCAACCAATCTCCAGGTTAATCGAGCGTTCGCTATCTACGAACAATTGCACGGGAGCATCAAAATTTTTCACCAAATTACCGATCTTAATCGTCGTTCGTTTAAAATCATTAAGCATTTCTTTAGGCTACCTCATCTGCGAAATCTACGAGAAACTAACTGCTCGAAACTCGTTATCTCGCGCTATTAAAAGGTTATCACCTTTCGTCACATATAGAAACTTTGAATTTTAGCGCCGAGAAGATCTAGACATGTCATTACTAGTTTCCAGCGTTTAATTTTTCCAATTACTTCTCTTTAAATTCTCCAAAATTCTCCAAAAACTCCTGCGTTCCTAAAATCGTGCTGCCTTCTTTCCAAGAAAATCCCACGTTCTCCGAAATTTCTAAACTCCTTTTAAATTTTAGCCTTGCGGTGCGAAGTTTCGTCAGAAAATTCATCATTCCCCCAGAATCTGTAAAGCGTTTCCAATTTCCCTCGTGTTCTTGACATTTTATAAGAATTCGACGATATGAACGTAACATCCGTAGACATCTACGGACGAAGTAATCGAATATTTAGCTAGATTTAAAGCAGAGAGAAACAAACGTATTCACCGGCTGTCGAAAACAAAGCGCAACAACTGGTCCGAGATGCTTTTTCTTCTTCAATTTGTACGAGATTTGGTGCGCGGTGTGACACTCGAATCGCCGATATAAATCTCGACTGGACGAGGGAGAAAGATGAATGCGGCGGTTGCGAACTGTGCGGCTTCGTTTTTCGAGAAATCACGGTTTACCAGGGTGCATCACGTTCCACGTCTTTATTTTTCACCGTACGAGGCATCGATTTGCCTGCTGACACAGCGTGTTGGTATTCAAAGCAGCCGCGAAAGCACAGCTTTCGACTCGTTAAGTGGCCGCGCTCCACTTTACGGCAAGTGGAAGCCTGTGTCGGAGGTGTTGCTCAGGATAAACTGTTTGATACCGTGTAACACGTCGTCCAACTCGCAATTAGATGCGTTAAAATTACGTGTTATTTGATAGCCATCTGGTGTCCCATCGCTCCTTATTTTCCTCTAAATCTTTCCTTGACCTGCTTTCCTTAATTATTACACGAAGTTGAATAAACTACAGCGATCACCAAAGACTCCAATTAGATGCAAATTAGACTCAAACTAGGCTCACTGACAATTATTTTAAATTACAACTTGACAAGAGCGCAACACCTATGGAAATCATAGGATTTAGATTTGTCGATTTCGCGGTTACCAGAAGTACGTAATTTTTGTTTAAATTAATGGTGATTTTTATCGAGATGGGCGTAGAAATCGTGCATCTTTAATTTCACAAGTTACGCTCTTTAATATATTCATTAACTTCTGCGTCAGTCTTTTCGATCGTAGATGCTTAGAAAAAGGTACGATTCGCGACTAACAAGATTCTAATATCTTCATCGCGTATCTTATTATCATACAACGCTTAATATTACGAAAGGTGGCTTCTTTTTTAGCATAGATAACTATCGGTTTGTAGAATTTAACGGTCGACGTTGATTCGTCGAACACGAATTCCAAAGAAAAAGCTTTACATTTGTCAAGCTAATTGCAAATTGATGAGATCCGATCGATAGCTGTTGATAGCATCCGTGAACGCGCGAATAAGTGACAAGAAAAAGAGTAAACTACCGTGATAGCAGGTAGTTTAACGAACTCCTAGTTGGCCAGCTATAATTAACGTGGCAAGAGTAGTGGATGCGTGTTTGATGCGTTGCAGACACGCAAGCATGTTAGGACCAAGATTAATTGCGATAAAAATGACACCAAGTTATAATTAAGACCTTCTCGGAGAAGTGGCTGCGGCGTCCGTGAGTTCCAGCAGCAAGTTACGCTTTCCACTCGGCGTTTAAACTTCGATCGATGCCTCGTACATTCACGAATATTTCCTTCGCGTGAACTCACATTCGCGAAAGATCGATCGGCCCTCGCGCTTTCTGCGTTCTGCGAGTCGACGAGGCAAGACAATTGCCGAAGCTCGTTCCAGTATCTCGCGTTATTTGCATTTGATTGCGATATTGCCGCGCGTTGCCTCGGATCGCATATTTCGCTAGCTCCCTTCCTTTTTTCCCCATTTTATTCATCGATCTTCAGTTTCTTTCTCAAATGAAATTTCGCTTATCCTCGTTCGACGCGACGCACCTACATACGCGACGTGTATGTTGTGTATGCGACCCGAATTTAACGCGAATCCTGATAAAAGTAGGTTTTCAGGGGTCATTCTGATAAGCTAGAAAATAAAGCTGAAAGAGTAAATTACGACGATTTAACCGAATTAGAAGCAGCCTTGTAATTAACAATCCCGTTTCCATGTAAATGCAATCCTCTGTATTTGTAAACGCGTTAATGAGCGGCTCGAACGTGCCACGAATCCTTCCAGATTTGTCGCTCTCTTCGAATCGTTCGTATTTCCATTTACCTGGACGATCGTGCTCAAAAACCGGATGCTGCGGTAATCAATTATACCGTGTCCTTGGTTCACGTTCACAGTTATCGACGCTACAAATATCCATTGGTTCTTCAATCGTTTTCACGAAGCTGCAGTGAGCTTTAAATACTACGCTTATACGTGGACGGTGCACGTGAATCGTAGTGGCGTAAATCGGTCCATCGATATTTTTGATGAAACATTGATATACAAATTTCATGGCATTTTCCTCGGGTAGAAGTTACAACTGAATTAAAACCAAGGTGATGATATTTTGAAGAGTCGAAATACGCATCATCGTGATTATCGATTTATCGCACGATCCAGCTGGTACAATAGCGGAGAAATAAATATTCCAATCACCGAGCTAACGAAAAATTGCCAGTAATTCGCGTTAGGTTTGTTCTACATTCGCAGTTTACCTTTTTGAACGAAACTTGTTTCTTCTCGTTATTAGTTCGCAACCTTGGTAAAAATTAGATTGCCAGGAATTCACGATAAGTATCGCACATAAATTCTATGAAACAATGTCCTCTGTCGAATGGATTGTACTTTTGTCATCGTATTTAAGTGCAAGGTAATTAAATTTCTCAATTAACTGTATTTCAACAGATGACATTAACCCCTTGACTACAGGTGTCGCGGGACTGAAACTACACGCAGTGCCGTGAGCAATTTTAAGTCAAAGAATCGCTGCAACTCATCCTGCTAATTTAACTTGCAGTAGTTATTATTATTCGTATAATATATTCTATAATTAAAATCACAGAAATATGCACGTAATGACCACCCTCGTTAAATTAAAAATACCTTTCACAAACATGTTTTTAATAACGTTGATAGTAATAACGAACGAGACTGTAAAAATATCTAATGTCTCTTCTTCTAATGGAAGGAGGCAATTGTCTTCTTTTCATGGATTACCTTTGCTTTCATTTCGAATTACTTTTCTTCCTTGATAATACAAAATTGTTTGTAAAACAATTCTTCTTTTTAACGCACGGTTTAATTTGCAATTAATCGAAGCTGTCTCCCGTACTATTCCAATCACGCGTCGAGGTTGGGCACCTTTTATTTGCAATAGAAATAACAAGTAAACATAATAACTAATTACTTGAAATAAAAGAAGAAAAGAGTTTATTGGAAGGTAAGAATGAACGCAGAAATATAAATCCGAATATCCTATTGGAGAAATAAATTACTTTCAACCGATAATTCCAAACAATAATGCAAAATAAAAAGCTTCTCATATATGTATACACATATGATAGACATTCAAATTATTGCAAATTATTCGGAATATATTCGCAAGTTATTGATACAATTGGCAATTCAAACATTTCATGAGAATTGTATGACCATTAATTATAGTAGAGAAAGGAAAAAACGGTCGTTCAACTGGACCCGATGATGGAAGACGAGCACTTGTTAACGAAATCAAGCATGTTTACAATGTACAACATGAATGCCACTGGTATTATTTATGTACATTATTATACATATATCTGTCGAACACAAATCGAATAAAATTAATAATTAAAATAGGCCATCAGAATATGAACATTACGGGTAGGTGTAAACATCGCCGACGATACGTATCATCGGAAATCTGTAATTTTGGAACGGAGAAAATTATTTGTCTGGTAAATATCAAATATCTAAATTCCAAATGAAGCAACAAATAAGAAAATAATTTATTTTTCAAATTCAATTACTCGAATCGAAATCGTTTGGTGCAAGGTAACAGGATAATTAACAAATGAAATAAACATTTTATTTGAATAACTATTGGGATAAAAGTTTATTTCGATAACGCCCTGACGCTATTCGAGTATTTAACAGTCTAACAATCTGAGATTTCCTACGATTTATATATAGTCCGTTTATTTTGAAAGTGGCGTAAGTTCATTCTCCTTTGTTGTGAAACATCAAAGTGTTTGAAGCTCTGATAAGGTCTCCTTGTAGTTTGTTCGTGTCCCTACGTATTTATGTAAATGTAAATTCATTATGCAAATAGTTTTTCCGAGAATCAACCAGGCCGATATATATTCTCAGGGTCACGAATGGACTTACACTTTTACAACTACTGAATTGTGCAATTCATTAAAATTTAATTATTCAGAATTTATAAATGAAAGAAAAGTGAATGAATTAAAGTTATTGTATCATTATATCAGAGATTATCCATTGAGAAAAGAAAGCAAGATAGCAATAATACAAATATAATGCTCTCTACGATCTTAGATTTGTGCTTCGATACGACCCAATAAGAAATGTAAAACTATCGTTCGTCTAACAATACTTCAAATGCAATTATTATTGCGTTTAATTGGAACAATTTAATCGGATAAGTGTCAGAACAGTTTACATATTTAAACTCGTTCGTGTCCGGAAATGCAAGGTACAAGTGAAATGCTCAAGTTAGAATTACACTCGCTATAATAGATTTGTTCTTAATTATTACTGGCGCGTCGACTGTTTGATCAGGACACGGATCACAGCAAAATGACTCGCGTCAGTTTCGAAAAATAAACGATTATGCAATTCCATTTATTAACGACATTTCAATTGATTAAGAAAAAAAAGACGAATATCTCAAAATTTAAGTTGTAAATTTTGGATACATAAAAAGTGCAAATTTTTCGTTTTCTCAATTTTCTTTCAAAAATTGAACTTACACCGCTTCCGAAATAAACGGTCCGTTTTCCTCTTCGTTGTATTCGATACGATTGCTGAAAGCGTGGTATTCTTTTGTACGAACAAGTCGATAGCATAAAGTCAACTTGTTAAGCGCGTTAATATTTCTTATGGGAGATGAAAAACGCATGGCCCGTACGAGATACAAAGAGCCGTCGTCAAGGGGTGAATACAATTCCAACAGAATATTCAATTATACCTTTCTGTCTGGCTCTTGCACGTACATTCTTGCTTCTACATACTTGGCTTATTCAAAGACGGAGCAAGTAAATTATTCAGCTACCACTTTCTATCCATTACGATACGTTCCTTTCATTTTCACGCTTTTCGATGCATTATACGCTCGCCCAATGGAAATTCAATTCTCTTCTCTTCTCTTCTCTTCGTTACCTGGCTCCCTGTTGCTCTTCGGCCTCGGGTTGTATCCAATTTGGAAAACTGACGCATCGACGATCTTCTTTTATTTCCCGATATTTCTCTCTTCGAATCGAAACAAGGGGGCGATGAGAAACGGCCGGCTTGTTAGTAGAAAATGACATTTACAGGAAAAAAGAAAGGAAAATAGCAGCAGGTATAGGAAACTGGACAAATTAGGAAAAGCAGGCTACGAAATAAAAGGAGTTGGCGTTAAACGTTTAGGAAAATGAATCGCGTTTAGTAAGTACAAGAGGGCAATGACGTGTGAAAACGCAGTCTGGCCAACGCGTCTCGAAATAACGTGTTAATTAAAACAAAACGCGAACGTTACAAATAGAGCGTAACATCTTGTTGCCGCTCGCGTTGAACCGGCGTATTTCGTTCCCCGTGTAACGAGAGAAACAACAATTTCGCCAAAAGAACGCCGTTAGATTAATTTCTCTCGTTTCTTTCGTATTTTGTAGCATTGCCAAATAGAGAGAAAAACGACGCTCGATCTTCGCCAGGAATACGTTCCTTCTCTCTCGTTTCTTCCTGCCGAGTTTCTTTGGACGACGACGAATCGCCATCCTAACTGAACCAATTGTGTCCTCGTTTTTACGAAAATTCACGATAGACGAGTACAATGTTCCCCTGTAAAATCATGTTTGTTCAAATTATCTACGATAATTCCGCGCGTCGCGTAAGCTCGTCGAGTTTCCTCGAAAGATCGCAATCTCGTTCGTCTTGCGGTGAACCGGTACGGCTGCGATTCAATGTACCTTGGATCTCAAATTTCTTGAAGTTCCTGCCAGGCTTTGGAAATCTAGAATGGATTCCATGCGACAGTATGCAAGTCGTGCATCCACAATTCATCCCCGACTTTCTCGAAATCCTCCTCGACTTTGAAAAATCTAGATTGAATTTCGGATAGTAATTCACGCAAGTTTCACGATCCATCGTAGACTTAAAATATTTTTCGCCAACGAGGATTCAATTTTGCGTATTAATTTTCACAGATGTAACACGAACGACAGATTCCAAATTTCCTTAAAGAAACGAGATGCTTAGTCCTAGAAGGAAACCTGCCGCTATTTAACACTCGATTTACCGCATACGCTTCGTTCCACGCCTCCCTACTTTCTTCTAATTAAATCTTAAGAGGTTCCGTTATCTGTTACGTTGAAAGAAACTTCAGGAAGAAAAGCTACACCCAAAGATCGCTACTATTTAAAGCTCGATCTACTTATACACCTCGTTCCACGGTTCCTCCATCGACCGTATCTCCGTTCTTCATCTTGTGCCAGAAAAGAAAAAGTTACACTCGAAGCTTGTCGTTGCTTAACACCGAATTAGCTTACACATCCCATTGCACGTTTCTGCTGCCCAACGACGAATCTCGTTCGACCATTCCAAGTAGAAAATTAGCTCGAGCGGATCGACTAACGAGTATTATACCTGTTCGTTTGGTTCGCCGTACGCCTCTCTCTCTTCATCCCCGGAAGTCGACGCACGAACGGCCGTTTTCTTTGGCGTAGCCACGCGAACGTGGTGCAAGGGTGGCAAGAACATGGAAGTGAAGCGAGTTAGGCGAAGGGAGTGGAACCAAGGAAGGACAGGGACGTCAGTATTGACCCAGTTGGTGGCGCTCGCTGTTGCTTCACCCTCTGCAAACCCCCGGCGACGGTGGCTGCTCACGCGGTACACCGACAGAGCCCGCCAGCTACGTCTGTGTGCGTGCGTGGCCACGCAGCGTGTGCAAAACCGCGCAAAGTGTCACGTTACGCAACCCTTCACCCCCTCCATAGACAAAGACGTCGGTTAAACGAGGCTACACGCAGCGTTCCCGGTGATTCTCGCGACTTCCTCAAAGGACCGCCCCTCCAACCAGGGGATGATACTTTTCAAGGACTTCTGCCCGTGACAAAGGGGCGCGAACCAGGTCTCTTAAAGCGGCCAGATCGACGTTTAAACGGCAACGATTCTGCGTTTTAATTAGCCTTTGTCGTGCTTCGCGTCCACGCTCTTTCGCTGTGCCGTGGCTGGCGAAAATTTTTAAATACCCGGCATAGAAAATCTGCGCGCGTATGTTACGCCAGTTTATCATATTACGAAAGTAATTTGTTATATTTTGGTATCGTTGGAGCGAGCTGACTAGGGAGGTACAACGAAGAGATAGATAATGCAGCTTGATAAGTGGTACTAATTAGCGAGATAGAGATCGTTAAATATTAACGCGGCTTGTATTAGAAAATTACATGGTAAATAATCGATCACCGCTATACAACACCGTAGTAACTAAGGAACTTATTAAAACGTATTTATACGATATGATAAATTTTGCTTCGTGATTTAATCGAACATCGCTTCCTCGATTTTAACAGTGCGTGCGTAATTGGAGTACCTTGTGCGTCGATTATTGACTTTTCCAATGAAGTTAATTATTGTAACGAACCGACTTCGTTAAGCATCGATTTCTCATAACGTGCTCGGAGAATCAACTTCTCCCTTTATTTTTTTATCCCACGTAGATATTTTGAAAAAATACCGGGCTGCACGTCGTATTCGTAGAAATTATATTCTTCAGGTAACACGTGTATAGAGAGAGAATAAATTTTCTCGATGGAAAGTTGCGCAGGAAGATCTGGCCTTTGTTCTGAGTTCGCGGCCGGTGAAGGGAATCCTATTCAACGGTTTGAAAAGGAAGTTCTTCGCGAGTAGATCTGAACGTTGTAAGTTCTCGCGACGAGCTCGCAGAGTTTAAAACGTATCGGACATTGTCCGTAGTCTGGCAAAATTAAAAAAGGCACAGTGTCCGGCAATTAAGCGAGGAGCATCGAAGACACCGTGAAAATTGTATTACAATTAAACGGTCATTTAATAGACGCGACATAATTGCTGTCCGTCTGGGTGTTCTTTGTTAGTTTTAACGAGGAAACTTCTTTCCGTTGCAAGTTGCAAGTAACGTGCCGCAAATTATTACACGATGAACGTGGATACATTATAGAATAACAGAGCACCGTTCAGAAGCTCGTTGCATAATTTATCTTCGTTGGCATGGTTCATTCTCTTGGATGGAATATCGCGCCGGTCGGACGAGTGCATTGCATCGATAAATAAAAACCGAGACGGTTAAGAAGAAATAACAAATGACAGACAAAAGGAATGTGGCAACGATTAATACTACAACCGTTAGATTCGTCCAAACGACCAATTTGTCGTTTTTCCTTTCTACTGATCCAATACAACGGCACGTGTTTCAGCGATCGAACGATCTTTAACGAAATAACGATCGAAACACCGATCATATAGGCAAAACTTGTTCATTTCGTCTCAAAAGTTCGCGTTGAATCGCGCTAAAATAAATAGATGCATCGAGAGAAACCGCTACTGTGTACCATGGCAAACACGCGTACATCGTAAGATAGCGTCGCTTTGATCGTTATAACTTATATCTGAATACGTCTGCTGTAATGGAATTGTACACGTAAACATAACCACGCGCGCAAGAACGATCTGTAGATGGCGTTTGTACAATTGAAAAAAAAATTTCGTTATTTTTCAGCCAGACAGAGCGTGTACAGGTATGGACAAAAGCTTGTTTTTTCCTCCCGCGTCATGTATTTTCTTTCAGATACATTTGATTTTGATTTTTTTGGTATACGTGTTATACTTTACTCGCCGATAGTTGCGCCGTTTCGAACAAATAAATCGATAAATGCAAGAACGAGGTTGCGATCGAGATTATTATTCCATCGATGTCCGATGTGTTTTAATTCGTTCGGATATTTTTAGTGATAACACGTCGCGACATAGTTCGCGCATGCCGACGATCCAGTTAATTAAGAAGGAAACACGATCACGAGACTTACGAACGAGGTTTGCTGTTGGTAGCGTTGACTGCTAAGTGGTTCGCGGAGATGGCACCGGATACGCGTAACTTCCGCTATGGGAGCAAGTTCGCGAAGAAACGGAAAATTGACGAGCAAGCGATCGAAATATCCTGTTCGTGGTGCTGTCGATCGGAAGAGAAAATTTTATGTTAATTAAATAATAAATATACCGAGCGTAATAATTAATCTCCCCCGAGCGTAATAATTCTATATCTTTTCCAGGAATTTTAGAATCAGAGAACAATTGCAAATTCAACGAGAATTGTAAGGTTTCCATATCTTTCTCTTTTGTTTCATTCGAACGCCGGCCATAGGAATTTTTTACGAACCTGTATAACGTTATATAAAACACTTTGAAATTTCATTATCGATGTAACGAGACACGGCTATCGATATTGCATTTTAGTGACGGTTCAGGTGAATCTGAAAATATCTATAGAAATTACAATACTTGTTACACGCGGTAAAAACGTTGGTACACACGCAGAACATAAAATATATCATTTTAAGCGTATAACAAGTCGAAGTGCAAATAACCAACTATTTAAATTCTTCCGCGTTCTTTGTGAGGTACATGCTCGTATTAAATATCTTGCAACGTCCATATCTATTTGCAGACTTGTTTCAAACTTCAAAACGTCTTATTACTCAGCGTTAATGAAATTTCAGAAATTTTCCTACAACATATAAGATATAGGATAAGAGGTTTCTACGATATAAGTGGTCGGCTAGTAGTTTCGCAACTACACAATTTCACATAGCGAAGACGATTTTCATCGAGACGATTGGAAATGTTGAACAATGGAATTCGTTTTTCACACGTACATGGAATTTACGGCGGTTGGAAACTACGTAGACATGATTAATGAAGCTTCGGTATTGAATTATTCGGAACAAACAGCAGCGCGTTTCAGACAACGTCATCGTTAAATCTAAACTAATTTGCTCGGGGGATGTGGATGAAACGCATCGATTGAAAAACCCGCAACGGGAAGCGGGCAACCCGAGAGAATTGAATGGACCTTGACTAGAGGATCCGCAAACCATTCAACGAATGCAAACCGAACGATAATTTGGCAGCGAGGATGTATTTATTTTCCTTTCCTTTTCATCGTAATGCGTTCTACGATCGACATTGAAACATTCGTAGCCACTGGTCCACGATATCTCGTTACCGCGTCGGTCCTTTGTCTCTCGCGTTTCATCTTTTGCATTCGTTCATTTTTATTAAATTTTCTCGCTCTTCGACGAATCGGCGCGTCGATCGCGATAACGATTCGATAACGACTCGAATAAATATTTCCGCCACGCTTTAAACATTCCACTCGACCGTCCAACGTAATTTCCAAGTTTCGTCGCAAGTCACGTGTCTTTGAATAAATGTTTTTTTCCGAGCATTGCGTGACATTTTTTTAAACAACCCCATCATCCGGGGAAACGTAACGCGAACATCGCGAGTTGGAAAATATTATCAGTTGTCCGGAGATCATACTTCCTAGCAGACTTATGCAAAACGTAAGGAAACTTGTATTGTGAGAGAACTTTGTTATTCAAATTGCGATACTAAAAGGACGCGCTTAAAAGATTGTAGGGTGTCTCAATGGCGCAACCGTTATCAAGAAATCAACGTTTCGAAGCGACGTTGAAAGTTAACTTTAGACCACAAACGTTATTCGATATCCTTTCAACACAAATATTTGCAGAATCTGCAATACTCAGTTTTTTCCCTCTATGATAAAATATTTCACATTTCACCGTAGTTAATATTTTACCGTATTATTGTACATATTTGCTTAATAGTCGATAATCAAACACGAAACATCCGACAAACGAGAGTTTCACGCTCCAAGGCTCTAAGGTTAAATAATACTGAATATTCATATTCGATATCCGATATTCGTCGAATTCGACGAATCTCTATATTGATTAACCGTCTTTTGATTTCGCCAACTATGATTCTTGTTAGATAACTAACTTGGCTAAATTATCAAGGAAACAGCGGTGATACTTGCTTCGCGCCGCTTCGTATAGGTAACTGACGTGGCTGACGTGGGATTAGTTACGGAACTAACGATAGAATAGCTTTTACGTCGTATAGATGGGTGATCCCATTTGTGAATGGACAAGCAACAAGAACGTATGCAAGGAACGGAGCAAGTTCTCGATGTATATTTACTTTGACTGGAAACGTTCTCATATAATAACGTCAGTTTTCTGGGAATTCGAGCAGAACGGCGCAATTGTAAGCACCGTCGTTTGTTGCGGCAATTTATTCTCCGGGCTTTTGAGACTGTAAGCTCTAAAATTTTCCGCTTTTGTTTCCCAGGCTGGAATATAAAAAGTGAGATTAAAAGATTTGTTTGTCAGTTTTATAGATGGGAACAGCAGAAACGATAAATGGTATTTTTAAAATGGATGTTTATGATAATGGCCGAAAGGTACGAAGAATCAGGAGATTCTGGTCGTTTAAAGTATCGTAGAAACCCGGCAGAATGAGTTAGAACTAATCTTTTAGGCCTCTTATCCGTCCCCATTCCCCAGCCTCAACCAAAACCAGCTCTTCCATCCACAATGTCTGGGGCGAACAAAAGCCACTTCGAGCATTATAATGCAAACCAAAATTCTGCTGCCTTACCGCAGCCACCCAACAGAATGCCATTAATGAGCAATCTCTAGCCAACGCTGCCGATCTTTCCTTTAAATTCTTGATTTTTCGAAAAGATAATATATAAATAAATATATTAGAACGAACGAGTAATTTTTAGCTAATACGAACACCTTATAAATGCATTCTACCTTCGTAACGTCACATACATACGTCGTTCGGTAATTCTGGTCGATTTAGAACGACAGCCTATGCAGTTTATTAAAATGCGTAAATTAAGCATAAACTAACGACTAAAAACGTGGATAAATATGTGGATTCGTTGATAATACATACAGACGTATGTATATCTACTATCGGAGTTAATCGCGATTCTTATCAGATTAAAAGAATTCTTGTTACGGGATCTATACCTAATTCGTGGAAACTATTAACGGGCCAACTAAGTGCCACGAAGCAAGAAGTTCATACCGTCGAAATTGAAGAAAATTCCCACTCGTTTCGTAGGTACATATTTCGATCTGTTGTACGAATAAAATTGAAAGAACATAACGTAAGTAGAAGCTGCTTTTCTAAATGTACTTGTTACTTTGTAGGTATAACTTCGCGTACTCTCGAATTTGTATATTATTCTACATTTAAATTTGCCAGGCGCGCGTGCACATTTACACGCGATTAACTCGATTGTTTTTAGCTGGTGTCAGAACTAACGGAAAGCAGCTTAAATCGTAGAAAGGAAAACTTGCGCTACAGGAATTAAAAGAGCGGAATAAATAATTTCGCTGGGAGGAATTGCGAGACACAGTGAACGGACATTTTGGTCGCGTTGACCATGCCCATCGTGCACAGTGTGCGAGTCGCAGACTCGTACGTTATGCTTTCACGGCGAAGAATTCATTGTAAAAGGAAGAGGACGAGTTGCTTTGGCGTGAATGGTTGAAACACGGCGCGGCGAAGGGTAAAGGGCGAGCCGAGGTGCTCGATCCGCTTGAAACGGGCTTGGGCCACTCGGCTAGGAGGACGAGAGGAGTCAAGGCGCAGGTGCACCGTGGCCTCCTGTCGTCGGCGTCGGCGTCGGCATCGGCGTCGGCGTCGGCGTCGGCGTCGTTGCATGCTCCGCTAAGGTACGCGCGCTCCGCCACGGTACAGAGCGCGGCAGGAGTCCAAAGGATCACGAGGTCCAATCACGCAAAGTCGCTCGCCGGTAGCCCGTTGTCGTCTAAACGACTCTTGACATGAGCCTCGGTTCCCGCGCGTCCGTCAGCTAGGGGAGCAACTTCCGGTCTAAGGTCAGTGATACATCGATCATCGCGATCGTCCAGTCGAATCGTTCAACGCCACCACCAACCGCTTCGACGCTTCTATTCTTATCGTATCAGTGATCTTGCCATTCGTTTATTTCTTATCGATCAGTGAATCTATATATCGTTATACAGTTATGTATATACGATATAAATTAGAGGAAGAAAGTTGAAAATGATATACATGTATATATGTATGTAGTGGAAAAAGCACCGAGCAATTGTCGAGGGATAAGTAGAGGTGTTTGATCGGATCGTTAGGCAGGGATCAGTGATGATCAGTGATGAACGCCCGTGAACAAGCGAGCACCTTTCCAAAGATTCTCGCGGGAAAATCGCGACAAGTGACGATCGTGTGCTTCGTTTGGATTGTGGATGATCTCGGGATATGAAGTGCGGATAATCTTTGATAGTTCTATCCTTCGTGCCATCCTTCTGTTCGTTCGTACGAGTTTGAATAAAAGAACGTTTCATAAGTATCGTTGTCTATGCTTGATCGAATGCTTCTAAGACTGGTATTAGTCTGCAGTATCGAAGAAGGTGGCTATTTGTTCACGGGCCCGACGAATACCTATCAGACACCTGTTACTATGCTCAGCAAGAATTTCTCGTCGGCAGCGTTGAAGTTCTTGGTGACGGGGTTAACGAAATTTCTCCTCACGGAAGATTTTTATTTAATTTAGTTGTGTGTATGGTTGATAAAATCATTCAGAGAAGTTGGTATTCTCCAGGCTGCAGTCAATTGCACGAGGTCGAAACGGATGTGAGTAACCATTTCTTTTTTTTTTTTTTTCCCCTCCCATTTGCGCGGAAAGTTTCAAAGAGACTCTGAACTCTTCTTCTTCTCTCTCTCTCTCTCTCCCGTACCTATTTCCTCTCCGAATGCTTTCTCTTCGCGTACAGAATAGTCGTAATACAGCTTTGAAAAGGTACGAGAGTTGGCAAGTCGAAATTTGTAATTTTAAGAGAAAAAGAACGGCCTGCGCGAATTTCGTGGTTGCGTCGTGTTAGCGCACGTATAGCAGCTCGGACTCGCGGAAGTAGCGTAGAATTAGAATGTCGGCGACGATCCTGGTGGCGACTTGGAAATCCTAGCGTGCACGAGTTTAATGAGCTTCTGAGCCGTTTTCCAGGAAGACCCTTTTGAATTTCTTAAAACAAGAGTTATCGATCGTTTCGCGGCCTCCCGCGGATACACGCCTATACCCGGTGAAAAAATATTCGCCGACGCTCTCCTTAAGGTTCCGTGCATCGCATCGAAATATCAAGCACGCGAGAGTATCGGATTCTTTTCCTCGTCTATCTAAACGGATCTCGTAATGTTGCGATAAATACAGCAAGACGCTTGGTATCGTACTGCTTTTTTAAGAAAGCTATAGACTCGAAGAGGATTATACAGAAGTTGTCGTATGCTGTAATACGCATTTTCTACCCTGAACGTTCGATGATTTTTCTGACTCAGCCGTCTCTTTGTACGTCAGCTCGTCGAACGCGTAGGTTAAACTCGTTAAAGGCGTGTCCTTGCCTTTAACGAGTCGCATCTTAACTCCGAAATATCGACGTATACCGACAAGTTGCTTAGGAAAAGGAAACGCTCGTTGCCCTGCCAAGAGCTTGTACGTTCTACTTGATTCATACAACGGATAATGGGGATTCTCGTAGTGAACGAGGAGCTGGGACTGGTAAAAGCTAGGAACATGATGCTCTTTGTTTCGCCTTAACAAATATTGACTGTACGATGGAAAAATGATATTCTCCTTTGACAAACTTCAGTCATGAAAGAAAATCTTCAGTCGTGGATACGTGCAACGTATCCAAACGTCCAACTCCACCCTGTTTCGTCAATCATCTACTGATAAAATAACCACGCGAAACCTGCAGTGTAATATCGCGGAACGAATTACATGTTCCGTTCACTTGTCGTTTTCGCCACAAGATCGATTACGCGTCGTGGTTTGTAGCTCGAAATATGTACATGGGCGCGACAGTAGGGCTAGAATTACAGCAATTACGTGTTCCGATGAAACATCCGAAGAACGATGCAGCTCTCCAAACCGATCGACTCCTCGAATTTTATTAATTTCTCAACCTCGTTACGTAAGCGTACGGTTAATGTTCAATTTTAAAGAAACAAATCTCTTTACGAATTTTGTCATTAGGTGGTACTGACAAACTCCGCAATCTCCCAGTTGCCAACCCAATATTACACGCGTTATACGAAACGTATACATTGTGCAATTTTGTCAGCATCGTTACGAGACATCACTATCGTCGATATTTGAAACAAGTTTAGGGACAACGAATGAAATTTCAAGATTTCTTACGTAACACGTACAGTATGGACGTAAAAGTTTGCTGTGGTAAGCCTTCAAATACTTTGGTAAACCGGTGCATATACATAATTGATCGGTTTGACATATTCGTCGGTATGACAGTTTGTCAGAACACGCATCCACCGGTAACCATAGACTAACGCGATTCGTTGGAGCTCGAACGCGATATTCCTGGCATCGACTAGCGTTTCACGGTAACCGCGAGCGTCAAATGTCAATGCGCGTGTGTGTTTTAACATTCGGCGGCGCGACGCGACGCGTTTCGATTGAACCAGGCCAGGGGACTCTGACAGAATGAGCACGATATCGATCGCGCCGAGAATATTCACCGAAGCGAACGTACGACGAACCGAAGAAACAACTTTGAACGCGCGTTGCGCGTAACAAGTGGCTCCGTTCTTCCGCTTCTGGTCTCCTTCTCTCTTCTCCGTTGCTTCCATTGTTCGATCTTGCTGATTCTTTCTGGTCAATGTTCCAGAATCGCGCAATACGCTCACAGTATAGAGACACGTTTTCATTCTGTACAATAGCATCCATTGTGCGGTCGACTTACCGCGTGCCTTTTCGTTCGTTCGGGTTTTCGGATTTTTCGACCGTTTCTTGGCTCGATTGCTTGCTATTCAGCGCTGCGATGTTTTGAAAGCTTGTCCCGACGATGTAGACGTTCGACGATGGCATTAGAATGGAAAAGAGGAACGTTTCGAGGTGGATTTTGGTGAAAAAAATGCTCTATTGGTAGAGTTGTCCTTTGTAATTGGTACAAAGACCGAAAGGAAGCTTTCTCGAAAACCGTGATTAACGACTTTTGAATTTATACACAGTATTACTTGAGACTTTGTTTTCCTACTAAGAGACAAAGCGTACTCGAGCTTTTCCTTCGACACAACGAAACGTCGTTTCCTTTTCCAAAGATCTCACATTTTTCAACTGCTTTCACGACTGTGCGCTATCTTCTTCCGACTGGAAATTTAATAAAACATTTCTCTAACCTCCGTCCACGTACAGACCCTGTCCACAAGCGCAAGGACACCTGCTGCTTTTAAACAAAGCTCGATAACCGACTCAGATTATTAGGGAAATGATTAATCGTTCAGAATTTTACGTTCGTGCGAGATAACGATGGGAGATAAGAGAAGAACAAATTAACGACCACGTCTTTCCTCCCATGCACCTTCATTTAAATCATGTCCAAAAAATTAGCAGTTGTTTGGATAAGAATCTTTCTGCGAGAAATTTGAATACACGATACGATGATCAACATGACTGAACCGATGCTGAAAAGATGTAGCAGATACGCAAGAACGGATTTAATTTTGTACTATAATATATTCATAATTATAGCGATACTTTTCTCAAGTTCCAAACGAGATATCAATTCGTACAATTCGAATAACTTGTCATAATCTGGTTGTCAAATTCGTGAAACCTCGCCTTATCATTCTCTTAAATCATCTTATCGTCCGAAACAGAGTTTTCATCCGAGTCAACCTTCTCGTACCTACTCGTAAATACCAGTTCATTCTCGTTCGTTCGTTCTGCATCTCCAACTGCGTAAAAAAAAAATCGAATATACGTTGGCCGACGTATTCGTCTAGTAATAAAACACATACATGGAGGGATCTAACACGAGTCAAGCCATTTGCTCGTACGTGTATGGTGCTGGACTGTGCGATATTAGAAGATGGAAACGTTCCGTTGGTTGAAATTTTCCGTACCGTTGGTTGTCAGCCACGGCACGAAGAATTTATGGGACCGGGTGGAATTCAACAACGCCCTCTCCGGAGAGTTCAATCCTGTTTCGCGCGTACCTCGTCATCAGCAATGTCCCGAATTTCCGCCAGTACCATACGGCCAAGCAGAAGCATAGGGTGTGTCCGATTCGAGTGTGCGTGTTCGCTCACGGTTGTTTGTTTAATCCCTCGAGGGATCTGCAACATGGCCACTTGCCGTTTTCGCTTCTATCAAAGGCTCTTCCCCATCGACCGCACTTTCCAACTAAAACCTACCCCCTTTCGCTCTATGCAGTGTCAACACGGTGTCCATCTGCTTGTTGCTCGACTTGTCCATCTCGTCTCGCAATTTCGCGGTTTCCGACGGAAATACAAAATTTGTAATTTTGCTTTGTAAGTTTTATGACATCTGCCGAACACTCATTTTGTATCTTCTTTTTTTTTTTTGGAAGATTGGGGTTAGGTTGGGGTTAGGTTGGAAGATTGGAATAATACGAACGACTAAAGCTTCGAAGATTTCTTAACCAGAAAACTTGCGTAATTATAGAATGAAAAGTTAACAGAGACCAACTAACTTCAAACAGGGCGATCGTAGTCGTTGGAAATACGGTTTAATTTATTTCGAAGAGAGACGATTCAACGCGTTAAAAAATAGCAGATCTGAATGACGGGGTTTGACTCGCCTTTTCCGGCTGATCAGTTGAGAATCAACGACTAGTTCAAAGTCGAGGGTAGACTTTTGTTAGCGTGGAATTCCAACGACCGAACATATAGAGCAAACGATAGCAAAAAGGTTTCACCGTTTCTTCTACGATATACCGTTTCAAAATTTTAGCTCTGTTTCTGAAGATTTTCCGAAATGTTCAATTTTCCAGAGTCACCATCTTATCGAATATCAATTTCGAATTTGTATTCGCCTCGTCCCAAAGCTTATTAGAAGCCTCTTGTCGAGCTAATAATTAATTCATCGACGAAGGTAAACGAGCAGCGAGATACGAGCGGGACCCTCTCGACGAGCAACGAATCGTCTCGCGCAAGCTGTCGATCAAATACGAGAGAAGAGCGTGTTTGAAAGCTCGTAAATCTGGTCACCCGTGGCCGGAATAAAATCGAACATTTTAAGTTCGCCTTGTTCGCTGCTATGAATTTCTTCCTCGACGTTGTGAATTTACTTGTTGCCTCTAGCCAGCGTGCGGTTTTCTTCCCTGCAACAGTAATAAAAAGTTGGCAGCCGGTAAATCGATTTAAGATATTGCTTTCGTTAAAAACCATTCGGCACTTTCTAGCATTTTTAATGCCATAAAATTCCTCGTCTCGTTTAATCTGCCTTTCCTTTCTTCTTATTTTCTCGTTTATTTCTGTCTTTCGTTCGTTGATATCGTAGGAATGAAATCGGGCGTGGTTTACAGCGTTCATTAGCTTTCCAATAGAACATTTGGTCCTTTGTAAACGCATCCTTGTCTTTGCGCCAGGATCGATACCGTTATTATCTTCCAGTCACCTTAACTGGCTTTCACGCGACCAGTTTCAACCGCCTCATGACGTTTTCCCGAATTAAGCCCGGTGACATATTAAAATTGCCGAACCTCGACTAACTTGATCGCGTTCGTATTCCGATATCATCCATCCGTACGACTTCTTTCTGACATTTAAAAATACGCGATGCTGCTGGAAAGTAATATAGTCGGAGAAATAAATCGCAATTTCCTAAGTTTTTAAGCGTTCCTTTCAATTCCTGCTGCGGAGAAACGCTGGCTACCAGCACAGCGATTTTTAATAACCAGACCAGAACTAAATCGCCAAGAGCGAAGCCATTTCTCCAACAACAAATCCTTCGCGAGATTTACTTACTTAATTTTCCAATGGTCTGTTTATAGGAAAGCTATTAAAACTCTACACGCTCTTCGTCTAGACAGATTCGATCGATTCGATTAATAATTTAGCCGTCGTACCGCGATGCTTTAACCCACACGACCAACTTCCACCTATATTTTACCAACAAATGCACATTTGCGCATCCAACCGTCGGAAAATCACAAAGGATAGGTTCCACTGGCGGCTTATGACCAGGAACAGCGTCCGTAATCGCGACTGCCGATTTTCTTTACCGTGAAAACACAGGAGAATCCGTGAAACGCAACGAGTCGGTATTGAGCGTTATCAGATAGCGACGTCGTGGCCCATTCTGCTCGAGGTCGCGTCGCGACGCTTTTCGGCGTAAACTGAGGCAATGGCAATCGCCTGCCTTATCTTCCTTTATCCTGCCACCGAGTCCCTTTCGCTCGCCAGCTTTGTTTCCCCCGTTATACCTTTTTGCAGCGGAAAGATCGTCTTTTCGGTAAAAATCCACCTGCTCTTTTTACCTTATTCGCAAGAGGACAGTTATACGCGCGTAAGACGATGATGCCGCGAGTCTGTGCTTTCGAAGAGAAATCCAAGTGGACCGCGATGTGTTACAAGATTTCACCAGCGACGTGCTCCTTATTTTTTGGCTGGTTTAAAAGTTTATCAGGCAAAGGAAAAAGTTGCGCAGAGGAAACATTCTTTTTTCGCACTTTTCGAGAGAGAACGATGACGACCCGGGACTTGCAGGTGACCATCATGCGCGTGATTTATCCGATCGTAGAATTTGATGCGATACTTGATGGAATAAGCGCGAGTAAATGGGCAAAATTAGCGAACAGCGCGCGCGAACGTTTTTATTAATTTCGTCGTTAGGTTTGTCAGGTTCGTAAGTATAAGCTTGTCGAGTAGGTAATAAATGTACGAGACTTTGTAAACGATTGAAACGGTATTTAGTTAGAGGGATATAATAGTTTCATTAGGTGCCCTCGTAAGGAGGGGTCGATTATTGAATTTGAAAATTGCTTATTGCGTTTCTTGAATCCTCGGACGATATCTCGAGCTTTTTCTAGTTAACGTTGGAGTATTTTAAGGTACAGCGACAGTTAACGCGATCAACGTCCAAGGCTATAAAATAATATTTCATTTCGTCCGAAATAAAGCTTCGTATTACACGGAAGGTAACGCTGTTACGACGAAGCTGAAAATACAGCTTTTGAAATATTAAATCATCGTATATCTGTCGTCCAGACGAAAATGTATTTGATTCGAAAGATCTAAATTAAAACTAAACTTAAAATTAAAGAACAAAATAAATATAAAATAACGACAGCAAGACTGTAAACAAGTCAATGGATCGAAACAGTCGTCGTAGTCGATAAACCACGAACTTTCGTGCTGTAAAACGATCGCGCGATTGCACATGGAAGAAATTAAAGGACAGCTGCTATCCAACAAAGATTGATTAAAGAACTCGCTCCAATATCCTTATATTACACATTGTCGACTTGCCACACGTCCAGAGAGACCAAAGAGTAGCATTTACGGCAAATCTACGTTGCAAGCTTCACTCCGGTTAAAAGACACAAAAGCAATGAGAAACTGAACTGAACGATAAATACAGCAGAGAAGTTGCGCTAAACCAATTTCCATACAGTGTTTCCTACAGATCTCCAAGGAGGTTTATAACGTTAAATCGCGTTCTAAACTCTGCTTCGGTTAGAAGACAAAATGTTTTAATAAAAAAAGGACCAAAGATAGAGTGAAACGACAAATATAATAGGAAAACTACGTTAAACCGGTTTGGCCTGTTCTCTACAGGTTTCTAAGAAAATTGGTGCCAACGTTGGATGTACATTTCAAACTCTGTTACAATAAAAAAAAAAAAAAAGAAAAGAAGAACAACAAATTTTCACAGAAGAAATAGGAAAAACCAAACGAAACGACAAACAGTATAGAAATGTTACGTTAAACTGATCCGCGCACGTGTCTTTAAGCCAACGATATTCGATCAGTGTTCCACGAGAATTCTCGAACCGTACGATACTTAATTACCTGTATTTAATATTTAATCAAAGCCACTGACTCCTTTTTCCTTAGATTGCCAAATAAAAAAGTAACGACAGCCGTCTGGTATAAATACTGTGTCAAATACATTTGCCGGTGTACCGCAGAATTTTAGTAATTAATTCGCTTGCTTCGTGAGATGAGAAAAAAGGCTGTTTTAAACAAGGAAAAAAAAACCGATGCTACAGGTATTTCCCCGGTTAATCGGCGAAGAGTGCTTCGCCAAAGCGATTTTCTAAAAAGCCGCTGCCTTGACACACCAACGTTCGTTACTGCGAGCAGTTTCCGACGTCGTTGAATATTTCCCTAACGAAAGAGGGAACGTCCCCCTCGAGATTTTTAACTATCGTCCCACGCGATCGGTACTCCAACTTTGTCCCGGGCCGAGGTTCAACTTTAAAGCGTTTTACATAATGCAACCCGAGAGAATCTATGGCAATTATTAATTTGGAGATCGAGTCGTGGCGTGTGGTGATTAAAATGGATGAGCTTTGAGCTGAGACGAAGAAACGCCTGATGGCTTGAATTCAGCGCGATAATGCGATTCTGATGATGCACGCTTCGTGTTTCGTTATGCTTTCGTCGACGAATGCATAAAGTTTGCGTGGAAAAACAGAGAAGGTCTGTCAGTGGTTTAAATCTCCAAGGACGATGTAAAATATGGACAAGAGGTTTCATAAGATAAAATAAAGAGACAGCTGATTGTATCGTAGAGGGTAGCACGATAAAAGAACATTGAAAAATATAGAACAAATTTTATAACGTGTTTCTTACATTAATGTTACTCGTTGAATAAATTGCACGTTGCGTTTTTACGTGCGAGATTATTTTTCGTGACAAGAAGGTCATTAGAAACGGCGTGAAATGTATTTGCTTGTTGGGAAAAAGGGTCAATGAGGAACAAGACTCGTCAAACACATCCAATGTCTACACGAAACATTGATTTCAATTTCCACTTCACCATGTTCAGGATTAAACTTCGTTAGCTCGGTTTAAGGCTACTTTCATCAAAGTTTGCTAACGAAACCGTTACACTTTTGAGTCAATTAAACATTGGAAACCACAAGTATACATTTAAATCACAAACTTTTTTCCCGTGATCTACGAATCTAGTGGAAAAATACTTTTCTTCTCGCTTTGTACGAATCCCTGTTTGATTGAAATCTTAATTAATCGTCTTTCCAGATGAAATAAGAAAAGAAAACGAATCGACGATCGGGAAAGCGAGAGATTTTTATATAGAATAGAAAAATTTTCTTCCCGTTGGTAGAAGAATCGTTTTCTTTTTCTTTTTTTCTTTTTTCCAGTTAGAGACACGAAATTAGCCGAGAGACAGAGCGCACCAAATTACGCGAAATTAAGTGTTTCGAGAAGCAGACAGGCTCTGGTTCGTTACAACGTTAGCGTCCAGACGTAATTGCACGAGACCCGACCGGACAAAAACGCTAAATATTTCTGCTTCGAGAGATAAGACAAAAGGGAAACCTGCCTGAAAGCAACCTGGTTATGGAAATAATCTGCGGCGAGACAGGGGCGAGTTTTAACGTCTTTATTGTCTCTTTAGCCGGCAGCAATTACCCGTTTCGTTTCTTCGTGTTCGAACAACGATTCCGACGGGAGTGCTACTCGAACAAACTTTGACTGCGCTGTATAAATAAAGTCGATGGATTAATAACGACAGCGGAACTGAAAGCATCGAAATGAAAATATCATCCGCTGCGTGTATCAAATAAATTCAATGTAAACCGGCTCGCGAAAGTAATATTTGAACCTTTGCCACATAAAAACTTTCATATTCATATTGTATGCGTTTCATAAAGCATTTTGAAATTACATTAGCGTTATAATGAATCGCGACACTGACGATTTTGGAACCAATTTGAAAATGTATATTAAAATTGGAAGATAATTATTGCAAACACGTATTTAATAAAAAATTAGCGTACAGCGTAAACAAACACCTTTGCTATGCGATAAGTGGTATAATGGTTTAAATGCTTTTGTCATCTTTGTGTAATATATATTTGTGTCAAATATCTCGTAGTTTCTCTATGTATTTTTTGATTTGTTTCAAACTCGTCACGATAGTCGACAACAGCGTTAGCGAAATTTCAAAATGTTTCGTATAACGCACGTGAAATATTGAAAAAAGTGGGGAAAAGGTGTTGGAATATTTTCACGGAACCCGTGCACGCGTTTTGCTTTCTGAAAAATGAAATATGTTAAATAGAAGATTCTAATCGAGGAAGCAGTGTAGTACCTACTTGACATTCAAAAACGTTTCATAACAATGCACAATTATTTACAATTATATTTAATATTTCATAATGATTCATAATTATTATGTTTAAAATCTCGCAAGAATTCGTAATTATTATTATGAAATATAATGTACTGGGTGTACATGTACAATTTTACGATATAGAAACAGGTGCTGTATGAAAATTATTTGTTAACCTACGTTATTGTGGATAACGAAGATCAGATTCGCAGTGAATTATCAGTATGAGCATTAATTGAACATTCCATGGCATCATTTTCGCTAAAGTAATATTTACCGCTTGTCAACGTTGAAATTGAACATGTGAATTGAAGATCTCGTCAACACGAAGTTTCTTCATCTCTGGTAGTGGCACGCGATCTCGTTACAACTAGAGCAAAGATCGGTCAGCTCCCAATAGGGACGAATGCTTGCTTCGTTTCGAGAAACTTTTCGCTCTATCGGTTTAAGTTTTCTTTCTCGTTCGCTGACAAATCCCAAATGTAAATGGGAGTCGTGGGGACGGCTGCAAAGCCAGAGGAGACGCCGGGAAAAGAAGAAGCGCGATTCAACGTTCAACTTCTTCAACGTTAACATTTCCTTTTATGGATCGTTTTTGCACGAAGATGGATATTGTAATTTATGCTGCGCGCATGTACTCGTTTAGAACCATTCTTCTCGGATAAACAAACGTCTCTCTCCCTCTCTCTCTCTCTCTCTCTTGCTTCTATACGTCCTTTGGTGGCAAAATACCAAAATGTTAATCAGGTAGAAAATAAATAACGTATACGTTTAAAATACAACATTTGTCAAACTTCCCGATCTTTTAGATCACGCTTCGTTCTAGTAATTATAACGTGATGGAAACGTCGCTATGAAAAACGATCTATGTACTGGCTTGTAGGCAAAAAATTAATCGATTCTGCGAAAACAAGGCTCTACGACTTCGAGAATTAATTAAACAGGGTTTTTCTGTGATACGGGTAACGCGATGAATATTTTGTTAAAACACGTTGAACCGTGGTGAACAAAAATTCAAGATATTCTCCGGATATTCTTCCGGTAAGAGACAAACGTAGACAAGTAATGGGACCATGTTTGTAAAGGTCTAAAACATAGAATGACAGAGTAACATAGCACGTAGAGACGTAAAGCCTCGACCTAAGCTGAACGACAACGTCATTTGTAACAGGGCTAAGTATCATAAACTCAGCTTGAATCATAAATCATAGAATAAATACAAAGTAGCAGGTAACAAATATCTATAACAGGTTGTCACGCGTTGGACAGAGTCGATCGCAAATAGGATAAATGAACGTCACAATCTACCTGGGTACACCTGTTCGTCTGCGTATCTTCGCACGACAATCACGTAGTTCGCGTCTACGTTCATAAAATATTCCACAAGTGCCCATTTCAGCGATAGAATCGTGCGACTTTTTCTTAGAAAACGTGCAATTCCGATCCGAATTATCGAGACAGAAAACGCGAATCAGAGGAAAGCAGAGAAATCGAACGAACGTTTTTACGTTGAACGCTCCCACGACGTTGTTTCGGTGAATATCGATCCTCCTCGGCCGAGATGAATACCGCGATGTATCTTTTATACCCTCTTGGAGGAAGTTACTTCACGTCCGGGTTCACGCGGTCAACATCCGGTTCTGTTACACTCTGAGAACGTCTTAGCATGTATTTTTAAAAGAACAACGAGTTCTAGAGGCATGCGTGAAAAATATCAAACAGTCTCTGAATTATGTACCTTGCAGGATCCTGCAGATGAATATACCTAACAACTTTTATTCTTAGAACTTATAGGCTTCAAATTTTAGAATATAAAAATCTAGATTCTTTTGCGCTAGAATTTCATTGTTCGATGATTCAGAGCTGCGTAACCTTATAGTCTTAAATTAAAGGGTATTCTTATCACGATGAATTTAATTTCGCGCGAATTTAGTCATCTCTTCGTACTGCGGCGAATTTTAATAAATTTACCGAGGAAAGAAAACAGTCGATTGTTGTATATTCTGCTCGCGTTTCCGTTTAGACGTACACTGCTTTATGGCGAGTCCTTTAAAAGTCGCTTTACTCAAAGGAAAAAAATGCACTCTGAAAAACGTTCCGCTTTAAAAAAGAATATCCCAAAGCACGTTCTCTTGCAAAAACTCGCTCTAAAAATCTGTGAAAAAATATATACATTCTTCAAACGCTGGCGCGAAATAACAAATTTCACGCACCAAATTGAAACAGCATAACAGCAATCTCAACCCTACTAATAATTCAAGGGGAAGTTCCAATATTCTTAGGAACAGGTCAGAAGGGTCGCCGTTTCACAGTGTCAAATTCCTCAAATCATAAAACTTAGCCACGGAACGTCGATTCTCGGCGGAATGAACGCGCGTCTGCACTTGGTTGGCATTCGCGCCGCCAATCGAATTTCTGTACCGATACGACTGAAAAATCAATATTCAATTACTCGTTACGCCGTGTAATTACGTTTAACTTTGGGGACACGTTAATTGCGCTGACGCGTCGAAAGGAACCGATCGCACCTGCAAACTAACGCAGCGAACTCGTCGAATTTTTGGTCGAGTTGTCAAGGAGGGGGGATTTCGGGCCAGTTTCTATCAGATACACGTCATGATTCGATGGACAGATTCCGGTTCGGATTGCCTTCGATCCGTTAACGTTTCATCGATTTCAGCCGAAGATTAAAATAGAATTTACGATTTCGATCGACCAAAAGCGCGTGACATTTACGACTTTGCGTGGCTGCCTTTCTTCTTTATTTTGAATTTTAACGATGGATATTAAAAGACTGTTTGATATTCCAGCTTCTTAGAAGCCAAGTTGACTAACTTGGCTCTCAATAAATTGTTCAATTTTATTATATGCCACGTAATACGACGAAGGTTGAATTTTCAAGAAACGGATGACTTAACTACACGAGTTTGCTTATAGTAAGCATAAACTACAAATTCCTAATAGCGTGAGAAGTTTACTCGAGAAGAAGTTCAAGGGTCGTTTAAGTGTACGAAGATGCTGGATGTTGATTTAACGATTCGCGAAGAAAAATAGTTGCACGATAAGAGTTTAACGATTCGTACTTCGAATCTGCGACAACCTTCGGTGCTATGCTCGTGCTCGCGACAACGGATATAATAGTTTGATCGAAGCGCGCGTGCTTAGGAAGATAGTGAAATTTCAGTAGCATGTTACGTTAATTAGCATTTTAACGAAGCATTGCTATTTAGTTCGCTAATTAAAATAATTTTCAAATAGAAATCGATAATATCTACATCGATGAACATTACGATTCTTAATTGCGGAATGTGCTACGATAATATAATTGTAACGAAACGATAACAACGAAGGAAACGTCGATACGATTAGTTCGTATCTATTTCTGGTTTACGAAAAAAAAATCTAATTCTTACGGCTCGTTATCAGAAGCATCAGCAGCATCGCCAAAAAGAAAGAGACAGCAAGCCTCGTTAATTCACAGGTTCAACTCACCGGTTCTTCTTTAAAATCAAATTATTTCTTTATCTTATCTCCGTCATCGTCCCGTTGTTTCCTTTCAGCCACCCTCGCATGGAATTAATTATCCACGTTTTAATTATTGATGCAATCTTGCGTGACGGTCTAATTAATACGCACAATGCGGTACGCGTATCTTGGTTGACGATGTTAAATGGTTTAGACAGGGTAATTGCTATCTATCTAGGTTGTTGCTGTTCGCAATTATAATTTTCTTCAATTACATGCTTCAGAATTTACGAGGTCGCGAGATATAAGAATTTTGTTATACTCGATAGTTAAAAGTCTCGCAAGTTACGTAGATCGTGGTTGGACAGCTTTTGTAACGCATTTTATCAGGGTTTTACTATGATAGCGTAAGTCGCTTCTTGGCGAAGTGCATAATTCAAAATTCAAGCTTTACTCGGTTCTTGAGGGAGGCCCTGGCACTAACCTAAGTTCGTTCGAGTTTTAACCGTATAGTTTCCAGAGATTACAGTCGTAAACTGGAACATCCTATTCGGAATAAAATTTTCAAGGCGACCATTTCCGCCATCGCTAATCCACCAACTGAATTCAAACGAACATTTATTAATCCTCGAATTACTCTGCCATATCTACCGCGAAAAAGCTTCCACCGTTCTATACGCGAATACAATCAAGAATCCCATCGAGTTACACGATCCTCTTTGCACGTAACTACACGTTGAAAACTGGGAAATGAAAACTCGAAAGACAATTTTCCTGCGTTCTAGTGCGCGAGTGTCATATTGCACGTGAAAACTAGCCGATCAAGCGTTAAATTCGTAACGATAATAGGCGATATGAAATTTAAATGAAAGTGTCGTTCACGCATAGCTAGAGGCTATAATTATGGAAAATTCACGGACCAACGCTTGAAAACTCGTGGTTCTATCGTTTAAGTTACATTTCTACGAGTAAAACTACGTGACCAACTTTTACAACAAAACCGTAATACGTGATGCGATCTAGTTGGAATGGAAGTTTTGCCCGAGTGTGGAAATTACGTCGGTGGGAAATTTTCAAACGGAAGCTAACTTCCTTCGATTATGAGTTTTATAATTTGAAAATCGTATTTTCTATGCGATAGGTATACTACTGACCGTTAAATTCCAGGCCATAACGTTTAACGATCGTTCGCGTGAAACTTGAATTCGATGAATGAACCGGAGCAAAAAGAAAGAAAAAAGTAGAAAAAAGATAAACGATCGTTAAAATAGCGAAAACTTTGGATATGTAATTTTCAAGTCGCTTGTTTTAAGCTGTTTGATGTTCGGTTTCTGAATATCTCTTAAAAACCAAGAGTTCCACTACGTCCCAGGTCGGTTATTTATATCCGTTCTTAAATTGAGAGATCTTGCGGAGGCATCCGTCTGGAAAATTTGCATCAGCAGACGCTACTTCGCGCATAATGTCTGCCAGCCGAGAAAGAGTTTGCGTAATTTAGCGCGCAAGATGAAAGGTTATATTGCTTTCTCCTTTCCAGGTATGCACAGAGTTTCAGCGCGCTATTCGACCAAACTACACGCGTAACTTTCGCTGTGAAAATTCTCTTCTTGCGGAGAAATTATTACCTCCGCGAAAAAGAAACTCCATTTCCTACCAATTGCGCTTTCAGAAAAACATATACCATAGGAATTCTTGATTGCAAAATGTATCCGACGCGTACAGTAACTCGGAAAAGTACTTCAACACTTGTAGAAACCTTTGCTGAAAATTATAACCTGAGAGATATCCGACGAATCTTCAATTCTTATTCTTCTGTATCGAATAATTTCTCTTTGTTCTTTACTTTTAGCTTCGTCTCGTTTCGATCTTCCTGGCGACATCTTTTTAGTAAGATTACGTGTAAGTGACGCGTGAGTTACGTGTAAGATCTGAACGTATGTCACGGGTGTACGTGTGTGCATACGCCTCGAAGTCATCAAAGCTTCCGTTTGAAACGGAGATACAATTTTGCCTGCAGCTAGACGCTTCGTAACTATACTACGAGATAAATAACGCGTTAACATTACAAGCTCCAAATGAATATGTATCAACGTGCAAAATGCAACCGTAATAACATAGTATATTTGACTGTAAACGTTTAGCGAAAGAACACGTAGGTAACTGTTGTTCGACATTTTCTAACGGTATCGAACAAACTTTCGTATAATACCTGCTTTTAATCATCGTTCTAATCATCTAGAATATCGTTACATATAATATTCACGAAATTAAAGGAAAATCGATGACCCAAATATAGCGAATCCCCCTTACAAGAATTTATTCGACAAACCGAAATTCATCGATCGATATTTCTCATCAACGTCGTTAAAGTCGACCAAATAACCCCTGCTCGTGATATAAATCGTTAATAAGAGAATAATAGAGCACTGTCCCTCGGATGTTTAAACAAACACGAAGAAAAGTAACTCTGACCGTGCTAATGACAAGGGGGATAAATTGTGGTATGAATTAAAAAGGATCCAATAAACACGGTGTAAGTACCTTTCCGTCACGCAAAGTCCCGCTACCAACGTATCATTAGACACGCGTATCTGATCATTCCAGCGTATGAACAATTTAAGAAGTAAGAACCCATCGAACCAAAGCAGGTTATGAAAAGAATGCCACCAACTATCGTAAATGCGAAAGTGTAATTGAAGTTAATGATGGACGAGCGATAACAAGGTCGCTGGCAAGAAACGATGCTACATTTTTCTTCGAATAAACGCCATCGAGCTTTCATCGAATTATACGAATCGTTTTTCCCTCGACAAGTTCGTATAGACGTATTTTCATTGCAATTAGAGAAACAAAAAGTCTGAAACTATTAGTTTACTGTGCGTTGGTATCAGTTCCGTAGTGTGTCGTCGATATTCACGTCATTGTTACACCATTGGCTCATGCATATGCCACGATCTACGAGTATGTACGATACGGCGCATTACCAATGCAGAAGCGTTACAGGTAACGTACGGCCTCCAGGAAACACAGTACTTCGATGAAAATCGAACGACGCACCCCGGATGCTTCGACTCTCTGCAACAGCAAAGATTCGCTGAACCTGCAAGAATTACGAACCTGTGTTTTCCTCTTTCTTAGCATCCACCGAGTGCGAAGGAATGACGAGATTTCGTGTTATTTTCTGCCTATTTTTGTTTTTTTTCTTTTGGAAGATATCGATAGCATATTTTGCAGTTTACATCTGTGGATCGAGAGCTGTTATAACACGGTAAGGAGGAAAAATATTTGGAAATTTTTCATCTGCTATATCAATTTCCTACGGTGAAATTTCACCATAAAATTTCTGTCCTTAAAAGCACGAACAAAGGTAGGCAAGCATAGCGAACCTATCTCGTATCGATCCGGGTGGTTTCAACAGAGAATCGTAAAATTTCAAATCAATTCTCGACGAGGTATATGGGCCATTAATTTATTTTATACGTTATATTATTACTATCGTAAGATTTTTCCCATAGAATTTAGCAGTAGATTGCGATTCGTTTGCCCGTGTTTGCGAACGTTCTTAGAAATTTTCTATTTCGATGTCGTTGATAAATCTGGAACAACGATCTACGTATAATCGAGCTCCGCTACTGTATCTGAAATCGTACTAACAGGATCGTAAATATATGTATTTAAGTGTAACGTGTGACACGTAATCTGTAATCTTAATGCTCGAAAAGACTTATCTTAACAACGGCGGACCTAACTAGGTTGCCAAAGTAAATGCACCGAAGCAGTTCTCACTAATCTGAAATCGTGAACCCAGTTCACCGGCGAGAGAATTCAATAAGAAAAATAGTAGGCCACGCTTCCGCGTGCAAGCGGAATAAAACGAACTTACGATCCCCTTTCGTGTTCCTCTAAACGCCACTTACGTCGGCCGTTATCTTCTTCGAATGAAAATCGGAAAAAGGAAACACACGCGAAATTAGCGCGCCGCTTCCACGCTCGAGAAGAAAAAATTTCATTTTCGATCCGAGTACGATATTCTCTTCGAACGAATCAACGCAAAGCGGCAACAACGAATTTAAGCGACGAAAATACCAGTAACGTTTGCGCTTAAATCCAAATGTGCTTCGGTATTCGGACTGTGCAATTAGCGATGAAAATTTTTTTAACGGGATGGTTGGGAAGAAGGGTGCGGGCCGTGGGAAGTTGGCGAATCATTTCCATCCTCGTAATATGATTCAGGCGAGCATATACGTTGAACGAGATCGACTTCGTCACGAGAGGTCTTCCGATCGTGACACGTGACGCACGCAACGTGTAGAAATAACATTTAGTTAACGTAGAATCGGCCCACTTACATTATAGACCCATTTCGACGATCGCAATTATCCTCTCCCTCGACGGTTTCGTGGCTGACAGTTGTAACGAAAGAATTAACCTCGAGGATCGCACAGCCGAGACAGAACAATTACGCTTACGACGAACCGATCCAGTCACCAGAAATTAAATCGACCACCGGGAGAATTCCAACGATAACGTTAATGTGAAACGCGTTTCTAGCTACTGTGATTGCTATCGATAAGAAACGAAATCATCTCGGTGTATGTACTTTAAACAGCTATATTAATTACAATACGTAGAACCTGTTCAAATAATGTTATAATAGCGAATTGTGTCATCCGAAAATTTTGGTAGGCGATGGTCGGAAACGTCAACCCTACTTTTTAGACGGATACTTTATTTACAACGGCACTATGGGGAACAGCAGCAATGAGCCATATAAGCAAAATAGAGACAATGCAAGCTAAAATTCTTAGAACAATAATAAACGCCCCATGGTACGTTAGAAACGAGGACATTCGGAAAGACCTGGGAATACCAACGGCCAAGGAGGAGATTAGCAGATGTGCAAGAAGGTACAGAGAAAGAATAGCAACGCACCCGAACCGACTGACAGCGGAAACGATCGACACTTCAAGCATAGAAAGAAGACTAAAAAGGAAACACCCAGCAGATCTTATAAAGGATATAACCTAACAAACACGAAGATGGTGTCCCGCTGGGAGTAGCCACCCACATGGTAATCAAACAGCCAAAAAATTCTACCAAATGTCCAAATTGGACAAATTGTAAATGTAAACAACTAAATAAAAAAAAAACTTTATTTATCATCGTATCGTTTAGGGCGAACGATACTACAATTTGTTAGGTAATTGTGGGAAAGTTTCACGTTTATCGTTAGTCGATTTCTAATTTCATGTTATTTCACGTCACTTTGAACTCGCGTATCGTTAGTACTCTCCTGTTTGAACAGCTCAAGCGTACTTGGATTTTTCTGAAGATCTATCTCTCTTGTATATTACACGCACAATTTCAGGTCCATAGGGATATCTTCGTGAAATTGTCGTATATATGCATAAGACATATCCATACGAAGAACGATGTGGCGGATTTCTAGGTGTACGAATGCGATCAACGTCTTCGTACGAGCCAAGGACGAAAAGAAACGAAAGGTTTCATCGAGCTGAAATTTAACCTGGATCGGACGTAATCTAGATCTGACCTAAACAGAGTCGATCCGCGTACACGAAATCTAAGCCTGTCCTTATCTGGTGTAATAACGTTGCTCCGTTTAGTGATAAAAGAGGCTGGAACAGGTTATTATTAATCAAGCGTGCTCAATGTGCCAAGTTATCTTGTAATTTGATTAATTAAAAGTTTCCTGGCTAGTCGATAACGAAGGAGAAAAACCTCGCTATTAACGAAGTCTGCTTTATTCGGTGCCGTGACGTTATGTTCGAGCGTTCGATAAAACGTTCGCAGAAAGAAACGAACATAAATCATTTTCTCAGGCGCAAGCTCCCCGACAGAACTGGTTTCGCAAGATCGAAATGAACAGATTGTATTCGTGACCGTCGTGTGACCCTGCGACTGCGATAGATCAGGGAAAATAGTTCGCGAAGATCATTAATCGAATTCAACTACGTTTTAATGAACCTTCTGGCAAAAACGGTCGTCGCTTTCATTATTCCGAGTTAGGAGAAATGTAAACAACAGGACGAAACGTAAGCGACCACTCTACTTCCCTCGTTCTTCTCTCTAATTGCGTTTTCCATCATCCGTGTCTCAACAATGAGAATACCGTAGCACCACTCATGAGATCTAACGTTATTCGAGCTTTCCTTCTGATGAGACTTAATTGCGCGTTCGACACCCACGGACAAGCAGAATTTGCATTCGTCGTTTCGATGGTTCCACCGACTATCGAGAATTAACGGCGCTCGTATCAGACAGGAACGGAACTGTGCTACGAGAAAGAGGAGAGGAAGAGTTGAAGTGCAATGAAAACGCTTCAATTTGGTCACCAGATGTTTGGTCAACCGATGAACGAGTAAAGTTAACTTTCGCGTTGTGTACCAACGACGTTAACGCGGCGCTGCACGACAGACGTTCGGTCAACAATAGCGGAGAGAGAAAGGTAAAGAGAAATAGAGAGAATATCCATCGACTCGACACTTGATTTTGCCAAACGCTAAAAAAAACTCTGCGAGTTCATATTTTGACTGCGCTAACTGCGCCAATAGTTGTCCTCTTACAAATGAGAAAGTAATTTATACTTCCGTCTATCGTACATTTGCATGAAATTGTCTATCGAACCAGTTGTACAACGTTATACACGTGCGCGTAACAATTACCGAGGTTGACGGAGTAGCTTCTACGAGACGGAAGTTCTTACACGAGTATTATTACCTTCTATTAACGACGATGACAAATGCATTTCTCGGTACTCTTTACGTTACTCTAAGACTTTTAACGAAAGTTTGATCGGCGTTTCTCCAATTTGAGCGAGAAATATATCAAAGTGAAACATCGACGGAACATTATTCAAAACGAGAAGCCAAAGCTCGTAGATTAGAAATAATCGCAGAGAGTTGTAGGGTCTCTTCGATTAAAATAGATTGCCTGGAGTTTTTTTAAATAAAAGAAATTGTAGACAATTTCTTACGGTGGAGAAAGTAACCTGGAATTTCGAGAAAAGAAAAATCGTTCTTTGCGATCTCCACTTCCGATAAGGCGATGGAAGAGAAGAGGAAATGTTTGCAGCAAGAGAAGCCTCGACTATATAATTTTGCATCCTGAAATGATTAAATGACAGCGGCGAAATTACGCTTAATTGGCGGTGTACGTCGGTAATCGTACGAAAAACGCATAAAACTATCGTTTGGACGGGGCGACGTTAATTTGAGAAAATGAAACCGAGATAAGATTTTAGTTATTGCGGCCGCGGTGGCGTGATGTGTGTCGCGTGCTTCATATTTGATCCTTCACGCAACGTTTGCATTTGTCTGCTTTTTGCCCTGCTCGATGCGAGTCGCTTAAAGTGTTTCCACGAAACGCGATATTTTCCTACGAAAAGCACCGAGACCCGCGTTACAGTGCAAAAGATCTGTTCGTTCGCCGCGCTATTTCTGTCTTTCTGTTAATCTCACAGTGAAATTCGTTTATTTTCCGGGCGCTGCGCTCTCACTTAATAGCAGAACGTTTTTCATTTTTTAATACCTCGCAAGGCTTTATATGAAAAAGACACTTAACTGCTGCTAATTCCATCTGTTTTTTCATTCGTTTATCATTTCACGATTCGTTTTAAGTTTGAGATAACATTGAATAAAAAACGCGAGCGATTATTTTCTTTATGCGAAAATTTCCAGAGTGGTTATACACGATTGATTCGCATTCTATTTTTCAACGTCACCACGCGGGATGACGAAATTCCATTATACTTTTACAAAATGTAACAGCTTACTATAAAATGTAAATCGTGCTTCGTGAACTGGTATGAAAATGGATAGATTCGTTCCGTCGCGACTCTGCTAATGTATAAGCTAATTAAGTACGAGAACTCGTTGTTATTACTGGAAATTAACGGTTCTAGGAACATAAAGTATATTTTTTCAACGAAGGGCAGAGAAGGGATCTAAATGAAGTTAACAAATGCCGCGAAAAGAACGATAATTAAATTCATATTAAAATCCATCAACCTGCTTTAATCGGCCTGATTCAAGACAATTCCATTCGGCGCTTCGATGTTTTGATTTACCAATTAAACTAGCTACGATTTATTGGAGCAGTCAAACGTTCGATCCATGGGATACAACGCAATTATCTAGATTAGTACCGAGTTGCACGATCTGATGTGCAATTAATAACGATGTATCCCACTTCTGACCTTCCAGAATTGGATGGGATCGATACCATACGGCGAGACAACTCCGTGTTGGTTTATGTCCCTTTCTAGATACCGCACTTACGCTAAACTCGACAGAACCAGGCCAATCGAATCAACCCGATTTCCAAATTATATTACATCGATTACCAAAAATCCTTATCACGAATTTTCCTCCCGTCTCATTGTTAAAACGATACGAAGATCGCAGGAGAAAAACGCGATAAGTACGTTTCGGCTCGTTCTCTTGATTTTGATCCGATAACAATTTAGATTCGAAAAATAGTTGGTAAGTTAATAATACGTTACGATAATCAAAGGTATAAAGAATAGGCGAGCAATATTTCAAAAATTCTGAAGCGAATGGAAAACGCATGTTCAGCTGCGATATTAAATATTAAAATAATTTTAATAGTACGGAATTAATCGACAACGCGGTGAATCTTAAAATAGCTTGCCTGTACAAGATAGGAGACGTGATTTATCATATTCTTTCTCTATAGCCTTCATATATCATTTACACTGTCATTTATCAAACGATGCCGATTGTATGCAAATAAGAAGATGATTCTCGCTTTACTGTGTTCTGATGTATATTGTTTGGCCATGAAAGATTTTCCAAACAAGCTCTCGGAAGAAGAAAATATAGCCGAAGCAGTAATACTTTTCCGTTATATTTTACCGGCACATCTTCGCTACGAACGCTATGGTGGCGATCGATGAATAGTAATTCTTCAACGCTTGAAATGCACTCCGGAACAGGGAAACAGGAGCCGATAGCTCGCTCACTTTTTACCAAGATACGCGTCGATACTTCATATGGTTTTACCGTATCCCTGCTGGCCGATATGTACGGTCCTATTCATTTCGCCAATCGTAAAAGACTGCATTCGTATCCTGGGGTTATTTTACTCCATCGAACTTGCAGCGGCGTGGACGAGTGGAAAGGAATAAACGTAGAGAGCTATATATAAAAAATAAAAAGCGATTGCCACCGAAACAGTCGTAAAACGTAGATTCAACTGTTCCCTTAAATTACCACGTTTCTATTCGATAACTGTAAAGGGGCCACCAAAAGGCTGAAACTGAAACGTTGATAGGACGAATGTTCGAAGCACAGGGTGCAGTGCAATCCCGCTTTAATATTTATAGCCTATAATTTCAACGCGGGAAGCAAAGAAATTGCCGAAGGCTGTGTTCAGAAACTGAACTGTTTTACATTTAATCGAATCTTTTTCTACCATTCGAAACCACCCCTATCGTCGTTTCGTCGATAACACGAGAAAGCTCTCGTTTAAGTTTACGCCATCCAAAAATTTCCTTGCTTCTCTTCGTTTCTACGGTATACTTTCGTTTACTCACCTTGAATTATCATATTCATAGGCTGTTAATGGAAAAACCTGCACATATATATCTGTAACGTTTAATATTTATATTAAAGGTATTTTCACTAAAGTTACTTTTAGAAAACGGTCGATGATCTTTTTCCGCTTCTTTAATTTAAATTTGTTCAAGCAAAATCTCGCTTTCAGTTCGGGATCCACTGTTCGTATCCCAACAAAATTGTGTTCGATTAAAGCGGCATCAGATAACCGCGAGTCTACTCTATGTTTTGTTCCCTTTTTAATCGCGAACGCAACTTTAGCCTTTTACTATTATATAGCCGAATGATATATCGCGAATATACAATTTTCCAAGGTACAAAGGAGCAACATAATTCCCGATAGCCTTTCTAAGAGGCTAATTGATGTTTCGTCTCACGTGAACAAACGTGTACCTGTATCCATGGGGGGTAAAGGACCGATAAAGCAAGCGGCCGCATTGAAATTTTTCGCGCGATCGACTCGCGACATAAATATGCCCGGGCGCATTTACATTTTTATCGAATCTCGGCTCTACGTACACGTGAAATAAAGCTATCGTATAACGGGCGGGCCACGACGAAACGATAATGCCGTGGGACGTGTACAGCTGTATACGGGGTGAGGCCGGGCTTGAAATTGAGACTAAGTGGCTGTATTCCGTAAAACACGTACTCCGATATCGTCGTTACACCGTGCATACTCGTGAACGTTATCATTTTTTTTTTTTTTTTTTTTTTTTTTTTAGAGATAACCCGTTACGCTTGTAATCGTTTAATATTTCGGTGGTTCTAGATATATAGGAGAGATATAATAACGTTTTACTCGAATATAGCGGTTAAATTAACGTAGTAGAAGTTTGGAGAAATTATGCAGAAATTTTGCTAATTAAGAAAATATTCTCATGTTCTACTTCGTTTGCCTTATGTGCTGTCGCGTTATGTAAATTTACCTTTATCCACTGTATTATTCCGCTACATTTTTTATGCATATACGTCATACGTTTGTTTGAAAGTATTTATTGGAACAAGAGAAAATAAATCTACATATGAACCGTTCAGAGGCCACATTGATCAGCTTCATAAGTTGAAAAGTGTAACTCGAAAAGTACAGAAGACTGGTGATGCCACAGGCATTGTCCATTTGTACATTTACCTTGGGCTTTACCATTGTTTATGATTTATGACAATGAATTCACAAGAATCTTTGAGAAATAAATAGTTTCTTTGAGAACTAAATATTAATCCTGCACTTATGTAATGAAATGAATAAAAAATGGAGTTGACCAGTTTAGTTCCTAAAAGGTCCATATATATGAAAAGTATGTTTGGTTCACTCACATTTTGTAGAATATAACCTCGTTGTGACTGCATCCATTCGGCAATATCCTGTAATAAATACAAAAATAGTTTATTAAATATAAACCAAATGATGGTGACAAGAATGCAATTGTTCTGCGATCCAGCAAACAGTTGAAGAGAATTATATTTTACACAAAGCTTTTGTAGAATTACAATTGCCACAAAAGTAGGATCAAGTCTATTGTTATGGATCAGGGAGAAATCAAAATTCCCGGGGGCAGTTATTGGATTTTCAAGCAGCAGGCAGCGTTGTATCTACACAACACTCGCGTAACAGCGCTAAAAGATTTAAAAGAGGCCATCTGCTTCTAGGACGACGAAATAATGACCCAGCAGAAATGAGGATCTTTAGGTGCAAGGCTATCCGCGACAATAACTCTATTACATTGACCAGACACATTTTCTGTGAAATTTTGTCGCCACTTAACGAACTAAGAAAGAATATTAGCCATTTTTTAATGCGAAATTTCGAAAGCGATTGATCTTTCTTAAAATTCGATAAGAAAAATTGGAAGGTTTGTAAGACGCAATTAGACGCGTATAATTTGCCAACTGCATACGAACATTGTTTGATTTTACTCAATTAGAACGTTTTTGAACGTTCCTGTAGCATTAATAAAGTTTTTAGTTGTTAACGAACTATTACATAAAACCGAGCATACGTATGAATCATGAAGAAAAATAAGCCCATCAAACGGTAATCTGAATATGATAATATTTCTCGGAGAAAATTGGTCACGGTCTCGTTTAATAGCCACATAAATTATTTCTTTTCTACCCACAAAATGGCTGCCGATAACGTCGACTTTATAAATTTTCTTTTATCTATCTTTGATCGAAACTTCAGAAGTTTTGAACGTCATTTCTTCCCGTCTGCGCGCCTGTAAACTTCCTCATATACAACGGTGTTTGTTCGACGTAAGAGTTTAAACACCTAATTTCATTATCGAACAATTTTTCACGTTGAAATATTCACGCGCATATACGGTACGTTGGGATCAAAGATAACAAATTCAATATTTCAAAATACAATGACTCGTAAAGGTATTTGAGCGGTTATCATAGAAAACGTATTACTAAAACATTTTCAAATTTTATTGGTACAGTAATGAAGTATGTCTGTCGTGATCATATCGATAAAATTTATAACCATTTCGAAAATATAATATATGTAGAAGCTACAAGATAAATGATTTCGTAATATATTTACGAAAGTACCTTCTACGAGCAACCGTATTTATCATAGCTATTAATGAAGAAAAATTGTATTTGAAATACACGCACGCATCCACATATATCTTTGTAATAAAATTATTAACTGTCATTCTGGCGAATACACGAAACCAATCAAATGTTTTATTTGTCAAAATTGTAATTCGTCAAAACATATAACCACAAACCACGGGATAACATAGAATGATTGATAAAAATCTGGTTACCTTATGCGATGGACGAGGAGTACACGATATTTGCTAACAATAATTTCATCAATCATCCGAATATGCGTAAACTATTCGTACTCGTGAACTATGCACGACGCATTTACTATACCTTACATGACTAGTTCGTTTAGCAATATATTTCCCATGATTCCCTTGGCATGTCGGTCGATATCAGCGCCACTTGTTCGCAAAAATCGATATTGGAACGCGATCAGTCATACGTCATACAGCATCGTTCTTGTTGCGCAGTTTCCATCTCGATAGATTTGTGTTTATCAGCCGCAATTTGTATCGTGTCTTGCTACCGTTCGAACGAGAGACAAACGATTTAACGAGTAAGTGATAACACGTGTATACCGCTCGAAATGCCAAACAACGACGACATCAGGAATGGAGTGGGCTGAATTCATCCTACTTTCATATATGCCACATAAGTGAGTCAAGTTTTAAAAAACAGATAAGTTTTCTAGCTTTTCATGCATATAAATTAATGTATTTATTCGAATACAATGCAATCGGCATGGAGCGATTCAGAACGCGAGCATTTATGGGAATGTTAGGTTAAAAACAAACAACCAATATGCGTCTAATGCGTAGTACAAACGACAGAGATTATGAATTCTGTTCACTTCTCAAACACTATTCGTTCTTTGAATGTAAAAACAAAACAATATGAAGAAAAGAATCATAACAAACGCTGGGTTATTCATAGAATTCTTCAGTGACAACCATCACTTGGTTTGAAATGTTTATCTCTAAAAAAATGTCTGTTATTACATGTTTTGAAACGTGCTTGAATACGTGAAACGTACAAACTTTGATTTTTTGTTAGTTGTACGACTGCGTCGTTATATTGTTTTCGTCTAAATACCTATGTATGAATGTAAATAAACACACGTCTTCTGTTCGCTGGAACATTCAGAAAATGTGAGCTATTTACAAAGAGAGATAATCCACTGGATTGCGTTCGGAGAAGGATATTTTAAAAAGGAACGGAGCGTACGAAGAATGAAACACTGAAGGAAATCACGTTGGGGGGAAAGCGAATATGAGAAAATGGTACCGAAAAGACTAATGTATTGATTCTTTTGCAATATTTTTCCCATGATTCCCTTGGCGCATCGACCGATATCAGCGCCACTTGTTCGCAAAGATTGATATTCAAACGCGTGAGTATGTGATCCGTCATATTATGGGAACGTCGTTCTCGATATATGTAAATGTGAAACAAGTGCAACATATTCTAATTCCACTGTAATTATTGTAAATATCATGGTAGGTAGCACGTAACGTAATAGAACTATTTTTATGAAGATCGAATTAAATTATAATTAATTACTTTGAAAAATTGATCACAAAGATTACATGTCGTGAATCAACGATTAATCCTAACTGTCATGGCGTCGATATGTCAGGAGTGCCATAAAATTTCAAATATTTATACGTGTATACTACAACGGGTTACTTGTTTGCTACCACTTCTTGTAAATTGCTTTTCTGACTTGAACTTTATCAAAATCGATAGTTTCATACACGAGGGTGAATATTGATAGATTAAAAGAAATATAACCTTTTTTTATATAATTTCAAAAACATCTATCTTCCAGTATACCTACGTACATGTATCATGAACGCTATTTCTTATTTATAATCTTCCATATGTTTAGGTGTTTCATTGACTCGATGAGAAGTAAACTGGTTCCGCGACAAATCGTCTAGGCAGTGCTTTCCTGGGCACATCTCATATTCTCATGCGACACATCATACGCAAAGTTACTTTACACATCACTGTCTTCATCAGTAAGTACCATCATGCATTCCATACTTTCTGTTAACAAATTATTTCCAATATTTATTGCTGTAACGGAAATGTACGAATTATAATCCTGTAGCGTGTATCGTGTAACGGAAATGCTGAAATTATCAGTTGACAAAAATTAAATGAGAAAATCGGTTTAAAATTTGCATATATTCGTTCAATTAATACGAGCGTAACATGATTTGCTTTAAATTAACGGTGTTACACTAGCGTTACCTGATCGAATTGGCAATTTATCAAACCATTGGAAAGTTACAGCGGAATATTATAGGGAATTTATAATAATGAGATAAATATTAACATTATGATGCTATATAAGTAGGAAAATATAGCTTACTTTATATTGTGTTCTTGAATATTTAACGTTTAATAACATGAACATGAAATAAGCCTGAGGAACATCAGATATGTTAAAATACACGTTTGTATAATAAAGCATGCTTCAAAAGTAAGTACATAGATACATAATATTGCAGCATAGAAAATTATAGAGTATTATACGATATTAAAATACTTTGCTCGAAGGAAACTACAGTTAATCAATTAACTAGTCAGTAATCAGCAGTATGAATTTTTGTTCTTTTTACAAACAATTTTAGTAATGTATATATGTATCAATGAAATTAGTCGTTCGCATATTAATGCTTTCATTATTATTCACATCGTTATTATTCGCACAATAATTTCGTTGAATAATCACGCCCTTGTTTCATGAGGCAGGAAACTGATTGTGCTAGATCGAACATGAAACTAGATGAAAATTTATTTCAGGTGACAATTATATATATATACATAACCAATACTTAACATTTTTCTATTGGTTGCAAAGTGGCGAATGCATTCAATGCAAATAACGGGATTTAACAATTTCATTTAAAAAATACCGATTTTGTGCTAATAATAAAAACAGCATATCTCATGATGATCTTCTATAATGAAATGTCCATCACGTTTATGCAGTTTGACATTTACGATATCTATTCGATATGAAAGCTAAGAAGAATCTAAGCTCAGGAGACTAGGGATAAAATACCCCAAAACACGACCATCACAGACCATCTCGGGGTCATTATTTCTAGCTACTTGCCACGTATGATGGATAGACTATCGGTTTATCGATCGACCCATGCATTATTGTTTAATAATTCCTGGTCTTTTCCGCGGTCAAAAATAATATTTCACAGTTAAAATAGGTGACAGACATCGAAGTTCCAGATTCGTATATATTTACGTCTCGGACATTCATTTTTCATAGCTGTGCTATTACGGTTCCGAGGGAATCTCATTTTATCAAAAATTGTACGAAGCTGATGCTATTTGTTAGTTTTTCCATTACTAGAATTTACTTTTCGCGAGGACAGGATTCGAAAGTTATAAATTCGTTCACTGAGTATTTTACGCCGGCTAGAATTATTTTATTTCCCGGTTCCGTGAGCAGAGTTAATCATTAATCAGTGATGAGTGAACACGGAACCGGTGATTAGACGGTCTGAATGGACGATTACATTTGAGAACGGGACTAGGAACCGATAAAATTTCTCGTGCCTGCAACGAGCGCAATTATCTTCGGACATCCTGCAATCGAAATATCGATTTACGCTTTTAAGTAAAAGCCGTGAGTCATGCTGTTGGTGTCTTTCTCGCCGAGACTCTTGACGTCAAGCACACTCGCTCGTCGAGCGGCTATGAAACAGCAATGGATGTCTTGTGCATGTAAGTGGCCGCATCTCGCAAGATAGAAAAATGTGCAAAAAGAAAGGAGTTATAAGCCGCAGGGAACCAGGTAAAACGAAATTGCGCCGTTTTATTCTTACCACAGTTGTGGCTCTGTGTTGGGGAGTTGCAGATAAACCTCACCCACCACACGTGACGTCCAAATATCGCGAAATGTCATTTTCATTTAATCCGGGCAAGCTTCCAGGAAATACATCTCCGGATTGAATAACGAAGGAACACGTTCCTTTCAATCTCAAATTGGTTCGATCGTATTGTCGGGAAATTTTCTACACACTTGTAGATACACGTTGTATATGTATATTACGTTTTCCTTATGCAATATTATTATTATTATTTTTTTTTTACAACTTTTATTCCACGATATTAATTTTATAAATCAGCTTCTTCTTTCTTTCTTCGTAACGAATCGATATACATACTCGACTCCTCAGCAACTTCCACGTTCATCACTTTTTCATTCTTGCCTATTCTTTCCTCCGACATAGTTCAGAACTGGATTAGTAAGCTTTGTGGCGTACGTTTCAACCCCTCCTCTTTCTCCTGATCATAGACATACGGTAAAATCGATATCGTGCTTTGTCTTCTTCAACCCCATTCGATGGTAACGTGTTAACATTCGGTCGGACTATACCCGAGCATTGACGTAACCGTTACGATATGTCGATATCCCGTCAGCTACTCGGCGAATCGTATTCTTATCTCCTAGTTCGATCCTATCGCCTCGAATTCCCTTCGAATCCGAAGGCCAATCCTGTCGATTACCTCTGCACGATTATTCCTCGTCGTGTTTTCCTCTAACGATCGTACTTATAGTATTCTCGGGATCGGCGTACACTACCACGAAACACAATATTTCCTGGAGACAATCGCGTGTGTACGACTACCGGTAGTTTATTCACGAGCAGCCTTCTCAACGTATATATGCAAGTAAGCAGGTATGCACGGGTTAGGAAACACCAAGAAAAGCAATACACGCGACCAGAATAACTTCGCACCTCGACCGCTGAGCCTAAAACTGGACCAACAGGGTCTAGAAAACCACTGTTACTCCAACTTTTCTATTTAGGCAAACTGATTTATGGGTCAATTATCGACCCTCCGCTGAGAACAGATAACTTAACTCTGTCTTCCTTGGAGAGTTCCTATTCCTTTCCCACAGGTTCTTTTCTCTTTTTTACGATATTAGTTTTTATATGTTTTGCGGACGAGTGCCACTCGAGTTTAATTCTCTGAGTGATCGTATCGTTAATGGATGGTATGTGTGGTTTATTGATGTTTGAGTAGGTATTTTTTGCTTCGTGACCATATACTCTCGACGATGCTTTGGTGGTATAGTGGAAAGGTTCTTGATAACACGTTACGACATAGTTATTTGATAGGTGTATTACTGACCGTTCTCGTATCTCGTTTTTCTGGTCACGAATTTCCTTAGCCAGGTGGAAAAAATATCAGAGATTCGGAGATGACAAAGAGATGGTAACGATTTTTCATGGCAAAGCCGTGTTTTACAAATCGCCGTAAGGAAACGTGTTCTGCGTTCAATTATCTTGAAATATCCAAACACGCGCCAAGGAAACGCATTTACACAGCTTTAATGCTTAATTATTTTCCATTCGTCTATTTTCCTCTTCTTTCCATCCACAGTCTCGATACGGTTATTTTAACAAACGTTCGCGAGACCGACGATTCTTGTAGAAAGGTTTTAACGATTATTGTCGAGGGACAAAGGCAAGCCTGTTAAACGTCTACATTTTATTTCACCGATCTTTAATTTTTAATGTTTCCCGTTACGGATAATAGACAGATTTGCGTGATTTTTCATTAACGTTATGAAAATTTAAGATTCGTTTAAAGCGTGTCAATATTAAAAATATATTAAACTATAGGACGGATTTAAATTAAGAATTCTCGGAAACCTCAAACAGCTCTCATAACACGTTTTCACGAAAAACCATTTTTTCTATCGTATACGCCGGGAAATGTATTCGAACGTATCGCAAAGCTGGGATTCGTTATCATTCGAATAACGATAATCAGAAGCGGGTGTCGCGAGGACGAATAGAAAGAGGGGAAAGGGAACGGAAATATTTTCCTTTTGCATGCTAAATTTTGACATAAAATGCAAATTTCTTGGATCTCTGTGCGCGCGGTAGACACTCGACGTTCGAATCACGTGTGAATATTTCCGAGGTATAAGGCTGTCTCGTCCTTCTCTCTTCCAGTGAATTTAGGCCAGGTCTAGATCGACGAATCTCACTCGTATAAATACACCTGTCCGTGTTTTCGTTATTAATACCCCGATCTCTGTACGAAATTCGGTTTTGCACGCGTCGTATGACTAATTTAAATGTTCAAGTATCCTCGTCTACGGCTCGCGGTAACATATTTAATTTCCAACGCGAGTGCATAAAGTTCTTCTCAGCGTAGTAAATGAAATAAGAAGAAAATATTTGTGTGGACGGAGATGAAAAATTGGAGAGGAAATTTCGTCTCACGTGTCGATAAAAGTTTTCAATTTAAAAGCAAGTGGCAAATGAAAGCCACGCTTTTCGAAACGAATAAAGGTCCCGCTTCGAGCTCGGTACGTTTAAACGCGTACCGATTGACTTCGTGTTTGTAATTGTAAGTGTAATTTTATCTGGCTTCCGTGTACCGGTCGGCAGAGCCTTATTTTCACGCATCCGCGTCACGCTATTCTCTATTCCCATCTTGAGAATGACTATTTCCAACTACTAGCTCCATTGTATAGCCACGTTCGGTCGAACTTTCACCGTAAACTCATCTTTTTCGAAATCTAAAGTTTCGAACTTTCAATGAAACTGTTGGCGCTGACGTATCCACCGACGTGTTCTGTGTTTTAAAAGCTCAGCCTGTGAACTTGCCCGCAATTCTCTCTCCATCCTCGGATTCGTCCTACGAATTTATCCTGTAACTCGAGAAAAGTTGGTTAAAATTTCGTTTTTAGCAGAGAGGCGGATTCCAGCTCGAAGTTGATAATACCCGAGATAATACATAGCTTTCTTCGGACGAAAAGAAAGTTACAAAATCGGGAATATTTCTTCGTGCAATGCTTTTCACACGGCTGTAGGTTTTAATTTTGCTCGCGTCGTCATTTATGAAACTAGCAGTCGTCTTCGAATATTTATTTCTTTATTTTAATCTTCCCTCAAACGAAATATCAATGAGAGCAAAAGTACGTAAGTAGCTTTCGTTTGAAGCGTCACGTATAGAACGCACCACGGCGATAGAATTCCATCGAACAGACTGTAAACTGCATTGGCATATGTTCCGTAAGAGAAATACGCGGTCTTTTACCCGATGCGTTTACCAACGAAACAAGATTTCTTTTTCAAGTAGATTCCTTCATCCGACTTTCATCGGCAAAACTTTCATCATCTCGCGGCGTGCATACAGTCTGCCAGTGAATCAATCGAATACGTCAGATACAAGAAAATATTACCAACTCTCCGACTGATTAAATGTTGTTCACCCAATACGAAGTATCTCGCGCGTTCAAGGTGGCATACATTGATGGAATGGTTGAAAATTGAAGCAAATGTCATAAGCCAAAATGAAATTGCTTTCTATGTTCTATATATATGTTCTATATATATATATATATATATATATATATATATATATATATATGTATGTATGTGTTATTTGTATAGATCTGTTACATCCCCTGTGTTGTTGCAACATTGTCGAAAGACTGAAGGCGCTATAGAAAAATGCTATGGAATATGGATGAGATATATCTCGAGGCACTTTCCGATATTATCACGAATTTGAAAATACCTGAGGGAGTCGAAACATCGTGGAAATGCTGTTAAACGGTGCAACCTATTCGAGATTCGAAAATATCGTGGGACAATTTATTGCGAAAAGTATGAAAATTCTTTGAAACGTTTCATCGCATTATTGCAGTCTTAATTTATACTTCATAACAATTTGCTAGTTGCCTGAACATTATGTATCCCTAGAGACATTGTTGCAAAAATTAAACGATGCGCGTGCTTGCTTCATGCCATGCTCCCAACATTGTTTCGTCTCATAATGATGACCCAGGAGACACTGAACCACCTTCGCGACATTATAATGTAATATTGAGAAAAGTAGTCTACGTACTGTTTCGCGACATTGTTTCCTTGCTCAAACACATAAAAATCTTTAAACAGCCTAGAGATACTTTTCGCAATATGACTGTAAATATGAACAGATAGGTTAAAGGTTTTATTAAAATTAAGTATTTCAACTGAAAGCCTGTTTCTATCTCGTTGATAGAAGGAGAGATCGTAGGCCCTGGGATTTTTCTCAAAAACAAAATTTCCTGCGGCTAACGAATTAAAAAGATTTTGCTGCTGTCGTTCGGTTAAAGTTGCCTTTCGTTCGAACAGCGAATAGTCACTGGCTCGTGTTTGCATCGCAATGTAACGAAATGAATATCCGTAGGGGCGACGTTGCAAAAATTAAATAACTTTTAATGATATCTACGCGTTTTTTTCCTATTGAATTGCAAAATTACATTCGTGCCGTTACTCGGTTAGCTACTGAGCCGCTTTGAATGCATAAAAGTCCAGGAGACAGAAAGCTTAAATAGAAGAAGCCCTTCGTAATGCAATAAACGTGTTTAAAACTAATTTAAGTTACACAGAAACGAACTTCCTTTTTGCACCTTAATACTTATAAGCTCTTTGACTTGTCCCTCTTTACTGTCTCTTCTTTGTCTTTGTATAATTAATTCATCCGCTGTTTATACGCTTTAAAATCGTTACTCCCACGTGTATATATATATATATATATATATATATATATATATATATACATATACATACGATATACGTAGAGTGGTTCGTCAAAGTGTTTAAACAGTTACAAATATATCAATGAATGTACTATGTACGTTATACGGAACACATTGAAATTTCATTAACACTGCAATGACACCTGATTAGCATGATTATATTAGTTAAAATTTCAAACCAATCTGAAAATGTATATAGAAGTTGTAAGATAATAATTGAAAACGTACATTTCGCGGCTATTATCAACATATTTGAAGAGTTAATATTTGAACTATCTTTGGCGCATATGTCGAAGACCATTATTCTCACGTTGTATACTAAATAGATTCTATGTTTGCAGTAAATATCTCGTAACTTCCATATACATTGCCAGATTCCTTTCACATTTTAACGGTATAATCAGCACGGTCGTGTGTCGCTATGATGCTAATGAAATTTCAAAATATTTTCCATAACACGAGTAATATATTTGCAAATATTTTTTACGCCAAACTCTTACGAGTTCTTTTAGATTTTATTCGAAGCAAAGATTTGATTAACGCGATACAATTATTCCATCGGATGTTTGCGTTCAACGTCGACGTCGACGAGATACGATAATTTCATTAAGACGCGAATTCAGTACGGTTCGAAAGAGGAGTCTCGTTTATAAACGGAAAAGGAAGAGAGAAACGAGCGTAAGGGAACGTGCTGGGAACAAACGAGGAAATTGAAAACATTCTCGAAGACAAGTCTTTTAGAAATTCCCATTTTATTCGTCGGTGGTTCTCCCCCCTCCCTCCCCACCCTCTCCTACAGTCCCATCTTACCTCTTTAACTTCTCGTCTATCTATTTACCTGTATTCCTTAGTCTGAGGAAGAAAAAGATGCTCGTTCGTCGGTTTACCTGAAACTGAAACAAGCTGCGCCTGACACAACTCCGTTTGCGCTATATAGACCATTCTTCTTTATATTTACATTACGTCTATGGTACTTCTACCTTGTTGTTTTACCTCTGTCCACTCTCCTTTATTAATCATAGCGGTACGTACGTGTAAAGTAATTTGGGAAAATACATTTTCGGACGACAAAATCTGCTAAAAATCGACAAGAAAACTTTACGAAGATTTGCTAAATATTACTTTTGCTATTCTGCCTCCCTTCTTTTTCTTTTTGAGAATCACGAACAATGCGTTATTGGATATATTTCCCATATGAATGTTGCCATCTTTGCTACTCGAATCTTCTTTTCCTTCATCTTAAAGTCGTCTTTTTCTTAAAAAGTTACACGCTAAAGTTCTACGATTAATTGCACTAATTTATTCTTTCCCGGGAATTATTACCAAAGCGTCACGGATCACCAAAGTCCTGAGTATCGTAGTTTCAATATTCTTTTTTCTTTCGAAGTCGTTAAGAGTGAGCCACATGGAACTTTTCTCGGTATTAATTCTAATGAGAAACGACGCGGTAGTTTATCTAGTTAAGCGAGTTGAATGATTTGAAAAATATTTAGACTCAGACAGAAGATTAAGTTCGTCTCACGACACTCGGAAAGGTGCTCCCTTAAAGAATGCAAAGCTAAATCACGCAAGATTTCCCAGGAGTGTGATTTGTCTTGAGTCCGCGAGATAGTTTGCTCCACTAGTGCCACAAACCACACTTCCACGGAGTTCCTAACCATTTATTACCATGCCAGATTTTAGTTCCCAGTCAGCCAAAATATTTTCGATGATTTACCTTCGAAAAATAACTGACCCGACAGCGAAAAAAAATCACAAATATTTTCTCTTCGCCTTTCGATAGCTTATTCCTAATCTATAATTCGTCTGATCATTTTAATGAATCGATTATTATTTTAACGGGATGATTTTAATAGATTAGATAGAGCTATAGATTGGGCAATCGTTTAAAATATTTAGGAATACATTTTGGTCACGTTTATACAACAATTCACAATTTTATTTGTGTATATGTTTATCTTACCGGCAAAGATGGACACGATACGCGGTGTAATAAATATCTGATAAGAATCGAAAGAAAAATTTGGATTTTCTATAAGACAACGTCAAACGATATTCCAAGGGATATTTAACGATATCGTCTACAAGCTATATACGTTTTCTGCTTTGTAAGCAACAAATTTAAAGATTGTTCATCTGAAGATACATTCTTCGACCGTATTTCCCCGCTTACACTTGTTTTGTAGGTGAAATTGTTTTCGGACTTAGCCTGATGTATTACCCTTTCTTGCGCGGCCGCGTCCTCCTTTTCCTTTTATTTTTCCAGCAGAATTCAAGAGATATATGGCTGTCGGAGTAAAAGCCAGATCGTACGGATGTGCGTTGCTTTTAAACGAGCCCGTGGATACTACGATACGTAGCTCGATCTTTGACTGGATCGCGAACTATCGCATTTTCGAGTATTTATTTTCCTAGCGAATTCTCGAATGGATTTTTAACCTACTTCGATGGAACGTACAAACTATGAAATAGTATAATACACAGCCGAAGATTTTGCAGCGAAATTTATTATTCGTAAGGAACTTTCGAATACTTTCTTTCGAACCATTTGCTATAGAACCATATGAAATATGGTGGACATAACAGTGATATGTGAGTTGCGGTATGGTGAAAAATGGCAGGAGGTTATTTTTCCAGCAGGCATTTTTCTCTCGAAATAAATCGAAATTTCGAAAATTCGCGGAGTACGTGTGTCGCTGTATGTTATTTACGGAAAGTGCCATTCCGTTATTTTCATCCGTCGTTGCGTCATGTAGAAATTTCACTTTTTAACTGCAGCATGTTACACGCGTTTGGCAAATTTTCGTTGGAAAATTGGAAAATGCATGTAAATGCAAATGATCGTGTCCGAATTATTACTGAATACGCGAGCAACGTCATGTATACATATACGGGAATTATTTATCGTGTTACGAGTAATATTATACAACGTTGTTTCGTATTATCGGCTACGAAATTCTACTCGAGTCGAGATCTCTCTGCCCTCGGAAAAACGGTTTCTCCGTGATTTTCGTCTCGTGTCTGAGTTCGCTTTCTATTCTCCTTTCCGTTTGGGCGATCGATCCATCTCGTCTCTCCTCGTCGCTGTTTTTCTTGTAAATATTACTTTATACACGAGAGTGCTTTCAGTTAACAGCTTTCCGTAAGGACGAGCAAAGTTTTCTTCACGGTCGAAAAACGGTGAGATCATTTTCCTCGCTAGAGTGGGCCAAACTATTTCTTACCGGTTGTTGTTTTCAATGTCGATGTCGAAATACGTTAACTGGAAATCTGGGAAAGTCCGCTCGTTCGTTTCCTTCTCACCCTCGCAAAGGATCTGTCCTTTGAGAGGTTCCGTGACACGTCCAACAACTAAGCGTGACGTTCGCGAAGCTAAAAGGATCCTGCTGCCTGGATTATGCACCCTAAAATTTCCAGCTATAACCTACATTCTCTACACGTGTCCGAACTTTCCCATTCTACAACAGTTTTTATATCACTCTGTGGGATTTAGATTTTACTCCGCTCGTTGAATCGGTCGATGTATATTTGAGGTTAATCGCTGAGTACAACGCTGGAAAAAATGCAAAAAAAAAGGCACAGAGGAACCACAATGGAAGCTTAATTGCAATGGAGCTTTTTGCCATTTTCTTTTATAAAACAACACGCCTACTATTGTTGACTAAACGCCCTATAAATTCTAAAGTCGTGAAACGTGGTTTCCTATTGCGATTTGCCTCATAGTGGCCCGTAGGAGTGTTCGAACACTCGTCATAGAAAATTTGTATGAACATATTATGTATATTATATTTGCAAAAAGAGAAATATATATATATTAACAAATTCGTTTCAAGTTTTATCGATACAATACTCGGCAAGTATCAATGAAACTACTAAATGTTTCGTAGAACACATACCATATATTCGTAAAAGATTTCTAAAAGCATAGACTGTTTTGGTGAACCATCGCTCTCAGTTGGCACCGCATCGATTTTCAGAACGGACATAATCGTAGGGAAACGAAGGTAACGAAGGTCAGAGCGAGACGCATGCTAAAGAGGGTAACTATGCTTGAACTTTTTATAGCGTGATGTAACAAGAAGCACGGGGGTTGGAGTGGCGGTGAAATTTACCCAAAGTTATTATCCTTCTTTTCGCTCTTTCAACGGACCAGTTCTAAAAAAGTCTCATTTTGCATTCTGTTTCGTAGCCGCCGCGATTTCTCGGCAAATTTTTCTTCCTCTTCCCTCTCCCCCTCCCCACCATCGCCCCTCTTTCCACGTTTACTTTGCTCTTTTACACCCCTAAACATATTAGAGTTTCCTCGTCCTTTTATATTTTTCGTCCCTCGCGTGGTCCTATTTGTTTGTCCGAAAAGGTGCTTTTAAGTTTGGGCACAGAGTTGCAGGAAATTTGATGAAAATACCGTACGCATTCGACGAATATCTACTTTAAAATTCTATCAGTTTTTCCTATTATATTTTAAACGTTTCACGCCCGTCCTGCAATAATTACCACTCATCAATTATCCACGATTGTACTAATGTTCAATAATAAATCAAGTTGCATTAAACCGAATATACGCGCAGTAGAACCAGAGATTAAATTGTTAGCCTAGAATAGCTAAAAAGTATACGTACAGTTACCTAATTTTATTTCATCCAAGGTCATCCTTAGTTCATACAAATTTACGTCATTAAACTTTGTGTATATATATGTATGTGTGTTAATAATATCAAAAATAAAAAGAAAAGATCTATTAATCACGACGCGACTGCCTTCGATATTAAACGATCGCATTTAACGTTATCTTCGTGCAGCTGTTGAAAACGACAGAGTTAGTTTGTGCAGTGAAATGATAAGATCTACCGTGTACATTCGATAATTTTTGTTAGTTTACAAAAATTTAATGTAATTAGGGGTTATAGGCTCGAGATAAGAGATTTCATGATATATGCAGTTTCGTATTAGCGTAAGCATAGCACGCCTACGCTAACCCATTAGAAGGTTGAATCGTTAAGGTAAAACTGGCGATAACGTGACGATCCTGAAATCACACTCCTGAAATACTCTAGGCCAGCCAGTTGACCCGAGCACCAAGCGTAACACCTCTTGAAGAAATGTCACGTAATAACGAAGTCGTTGAAGCGAAACGGCTGGATCTCGTACGCGTTTCGTGACATTTTGCTGGCTGGAAATACACGGCTCCCTTTCGGCTTGCAACGTTCGAATTGGGTCATTCACTCGCATCGATCCTCAATCGTCGTCCAACAAGCTCGTCGAGGAGTCCCGTTCGACCATTTCTCACGACTTAGACACAAATTCTTCCGATTTTCTCTAACTAGACCACGAGATCTCTCTCGATAGTGCAAATAAAAGAGTAGGGATTATTTTAAAATAAATCTCTTGCGTTTTAAGGATGTAGAGATGCTGGAGTACGATAAGACTAATTTAAATATTTGATGCGGTAAGAAGATTGTAACGATAGTTAAATTATAATTTTTTTCCTTCTTTTTTTTTTAGCTGAAAGCGAGAGATATAGCGATAACGAGAGTTTCGAAAGAATTAGAAAAAAAATTACAAATTATAAAGTTACGTACTTAAAGAAATTACGTTTGTTTAAAAATCCAACGTTTTAGTATATGACGCTTTCTCTACCGTACAAAGAATCCAGCGAAATAATAAATTAATTTCCTCGTACGTCTCGAAGATCACCTAACTTTTCTAAATGTAAAATAAACATACCTAAGTACCGTCGCAAGACTTTCGAACGGCAGTGTACATACGCTGTAGAAGAAAAACGAGAGGCATCAAGATGTTTGCCAGTAATACGGTTAATAGGACGTAGGAGCGAGCTCTTACCGGCCGATAAAAAGAACGACATTTCTTCTATTGCTCGTTAGCAGAGAGGATCGGTATCGCGGGTACTGTTTGCAGTGTCGATCGATGTTGGTTAACCGCGTCGTCACCGACGTCAGTTTGACAAAGTGGTCGCCGGAAAAAGCGTATTCGCAGCGTGATACTCTCCCTTATCGCGATCGAGGAACGAGCGTGCAACTTACCTACCGCGACAAAAATTGCCAGTCGCAGGGTCAACGGGATGCAAATAAATGCTCGACGAGAGTCTTGATAAATTGTTTCAGCGATGGGGTTTTTCTGGTTCGACAAGTCGTGGGAACTGGCGCGGAGAAAAAGCAAGTGGAAAAGAAAATGTTGGAACTGGGGTCAATAAGAGTCGCGCCGAGTCTTCGGTAACGAGATCCAGTGACACAAGAAAGGAATACTTGCTTCTGAAAGGATGCTTGTCGGTAGTGTGAAGATGATAGGATTTTATCGAGCGAGTCAAGAGTGTTTGTAAATAGAACGATAGATGATGGTTCTTGGTCTAGGATGTTAGATGCACGAGGGAAGAGTGTTTGGCCAATGCTTGAGAATATACTATGAACGAAGGACGCATGGCAATCCAATATTTTAGACGCATTTTTAAGATAACTTTGACGAGTGGCTAGAAATAGAGAAAGAGCAAATAGGTATAAAGTAAAAATCGTCTGATTTTAATATCGAAACGTACGACCAATGTTCAACGCCTTAGAAAATAAATCATCGAACTGGATAAAGTTGATCGGTTTAACCTACGTTTGTCCCGTGTATTTCCCCTATTTTGATTTGATAGAGGTTTCACGTTTAGTTGTAGGTGGTTCTACCGTCAAAAAGAATATCTATAAATCTCTGCGCTGTTTGCCAGATCTCACCATTAACCGCATCAACCGCTACAATATCCTTTGCAGCAAACCGATCGATCTATTAACCGAGCAAATCGCATCTGCGAGTTTACGCGGAGCCGAAAACAGGGACGAAAGACTGGAAGGAGAAAGAACGAAGGAAGAGGAACGATTTGTCGCGAGCAAGGAGATCTCGTCATTTTCATACCGACTCGACGTTACTATCGGGGTTAGTGATCGCAAGTAGCCGACCTCAGCCGATACAGGGCAGAACGAGAGCGACAGGGATGGTGCGGCGGTGAGAAAGAGAGAGAGAGAGAGAGAGAAGGTAAGAGAGGGAGGTTGCATCGAAGCGTAGAGAACAGGCGGAGCGAGAGAGGCGAGCAGGACGAGTGGGAAAAGGGGCGAGCCAACTAGCTAGAGAGACGAAGAACACGGCTGGGAAAATCGATAGAACGAGGGTCGCGTACGCGCCGTTGGAAAATGAAGGCGCAAAAGTTTTGGCTATAAAATCACGCCTGTATCAGGTTCAGACAGTTCGTAGCGGTCGTCGCTGGCCACGTTCAGTCTTCGGCCGTTGTTACCAACCTACAGAACAGGCTTATCCACCGACGAAATCAGAAAATGCGCTTGAGCCGACTCCAGACTGTAAAAACGACGATAAGATCAGCCACTTGATCCTGTTACGAGGCCAGCAACTTTTCCGTGGCGATGCCGTCGTTATAAAGTCTCCCCAAACTGTAAGGGACATCTCCATCCGAGGATCTTCCTCTGCTTCTACCTCTACTTCTTTTTCCTTTCCATCTTCTACGATCAACTTCTCGACTCCCTGACTTTGGGGATGAATTCCCCAACTATATCTTGTTCCCGACGTCGCGTTGCCTTTATGATTGTTCGGAACCTGCTTCCACACCAAGTAGTTGCAAACTGATACCTTTCACGCTGTTATCTCTCGATTCGACGCCGATACCGCGATCCGTCAAAGGGCGATAGGATTCTGTCGCTTTTATATCTTCCAATGCATTTTCTAATTAATCGTGCGGACAACTTTCTAATTTTTTAAGACGAATAGTTTCCTGTTATTTATTATTCCCTCTGTTTCAAGTCCTTCGAGTTCTCTGGATTCTCGCGATTCTTGTTTCCGCGTCGATATCAGATCTATGGAATATCCAGTCGATCCAAATCGTCGCGTCGTATGCGATTCGAGTTATAAAAGCGAAGGTAAGATTCTCGCTTAATCCCGTTTGGAGGGTGCGATGAGACAAGAACGTGGGCAGGCGAGATGGGATTGTTTCGAGGTGATCTGGTATTCCGCCTTTGTGGCGAAGTTTCTTGCGTTTACGAAAGGGATTCCGCTTAAACCCCGCGTATCTTGCCACGTATCTGGTCGTTTGGTAGTAAAGATTAATCGATGCAATAAACGTGCATAGAACACGCGGCAAAATACACGAAAATAAATAGACTGTATTTACTCGACTACGTGATTGTTCGTTTGCAAATCCATAATTAAATTCTCATTGACAGAGATGCATCTTTGAAAATAACGATATTTGAAGCCCATTGCCGGTCTGCTTTAATTTTCTCATCATTTTATACGGATATCGGACAACGTCTCTGTTTCACCATATCGACAGTTTTACCCGTCTGAAGATAGATCGAGGAAGTAGTATATATGCCAAGAAAATTTCGAATTATCAGGCAGCCAGGGAAAATAAGACAACACGCTTCCCTTCCATTTAGCGGTTGATATATGGGCGACGCCTCGTGGATATAACACATCCCTCGACCCTGGTCTCTAGTGAATTTCGCACGCTGGCTTCCGTAGAACGCTTCGGTTAGATGCTCCGATTCTCCGGCCTCACCTCGTTGTTTGATAAATATTTTTCATTTAACTCACGGTTACCGCGCTAATAAAAACTTATGACTATACCAAGCATCCTTTCTTAAGTTGGACAACGATAATATCCTTCTTTCTTTACTTTTACGATCGACTCTTTTATGCGCCTCTTAGCATTCTCGGTTGACCTGACAGATATATCCGAAATCTTATAAATATTTTTAAGCAGACACGTCGTAAATAAGGTAAATGGAGAGCATCTGTTATACGATACGTTAAATCTTTATGCGTTCGCCTCTCGCAACTGGAGAAAGCAACAGAAGCGAATTATAGAGGGAATAGGAGGAAAGCGGAATAAAAATGGAAAAATATATATTAGATTGTATGGAAAATTCGTAACGAAAGTTAAGGAAGATTGAAACAGTTTCAGATCTTTTGCCATTTATAACTTCACAAATGAAGTTAGAAAGGAGAAACGAATTTTGTTGAAAAATTTCTCGTCCCCTTTAACGATGAATCGCTTCGAATTATTTTTACGAACTTCAGAAGTATTTAATTGCTTGCTTGTGCCTCTTGAAGCCAAAAAAATTATTCTAAATCGTTGTGATATTTTTCTTGCACTCGAAATAAAGAATAACAGCGCATTGAATTTTTATGACGAATGAAAAATAGCGTAGCTCTAAATTGCCCTATGAATTACATAAAACAAAAATTTATGAACCAAACGATTCTCGTATTCGTGAACAACCGTGATATTCTATTTGCGCGATACGGCACGATATTGTCCGGGGAAATATATTTCGTTCAACCGTATCGGGTAAAGTTCTCCGCTCGCCTCGCCGATGTCGCGCGTTTTTTTAGATTCTACGTTTTAAAGTAACGGCAAGAGGGAAGAACGTAACAGGCGTACGCGTTCAATTAAAAATATTTCGCGAACGTACTAGCAAACCCCCGCATTGCGATAATACAAAAGACGCCTAATAAAATTGTAATATTTGATGAAAGAGGTATTGCTTTTACGGTGACGCGACGCAGACTGTTCGTTACGCGTTATGCGTTCATACGAAAGAACCGAGGCGAAAATCTCGTTTGTCACGCCACCCACAACAATCGTGTAACTTTCTTTGTTATAACTTCTGCCACTTGGTGTTTGTCTCTTTTATTTTCATTGTTTATAACGTTGGCTGAAGCCGCATGTACAGTCGCAAAAGATAGAATGGAACAGGTCGTAGAAATTACAAGCAAAAGTACGAAAATCCACGATATACTGAAACTATAACGATATACTTTCGTCGAATAACGTTCTCCTAGTATAAGTGCAAAAAGAAGAGGACGATTATAACAGGACTCGTAACTGGACACTCGAAGATATCCAGCGAAGAACACTAAACCAGCATGTTGCAAGCTACAGAGCTTAACAACTACAGAGCTGGCGTAGTAACACGTTACACGAGCGCGGAAAACTCTAAATACAGCGGCGGAAATATCAGAACCACTTTAATCCATCTAAATTATCCGAAAGCCTGTAATCTTTACCACGATATCCAGCTTCCGATATAAATCCCAATAAAAGAAAGCTGCCTCTGTTGATATAAAACAAGCGCACAGCCAGTTCGATCAAAATAATATTTAACGATTATCTTATTAATATTAATAATATTTAGCATTCGAAATAGTTAGACTTTTATCGCGTTCATCCAAGCGAAACCATTTCTGTTTCGTAAATACCATATTTTAATCTTCCATCTTCCAAAAAGTCATACTTTCATCTGTTATCATAGAAAGCGGCTCCGAATGCACAAAGTAGTAAAGCGCATAAGCAGCCATAAACGTTAATGCAACCCACCTACTACCTTTGATTGCAAGAAGCATTATCCCACTGAACCGCGCTATTTTCTGAACGTTTCACCGATCATAAATTCGAAACTCGTACGCACGATACCACTGCATTGCATTTGCTCTATCGCTATTTACGAACATTTACCACAGCGCTGCTCTCTTCGCCTACAAAAGACAAGAAACAAGTATGGTATGTACATACACAACTATTATGTGATTTTGCTAGCTTCTCGCGGTAAATATCACGTGTTGTTGATTTACTCCCAAAACGAATACATCGACTCGACGCTATAATTATTCGGTTTTGCCCATCCACTAACACTTGTCTCCTACTATTCGCGGTGATATGTCTCTTGCAGGTGTCAGGGACGCGTTTATCGTTAGATATTATCGGGATGAACGCATTCGTGGATGAATCGATGGTGTCCCACTGGCTTCATTAACGACGTGCCTCGCGTTTCTCATTGACATACGAATATATCGCCGTTCAAAGACGTCGACAGAAGCGTACGGAATTCCGGATGCATCGCCGCGTATTTGATATACGAAATGGGTTGCGTTACGACGCGATTCCGTCACGTCGTCCTATGAAAGCCACAGATCAAATAAATCAGGCGAAAGGCGGCACCGTTTCGCGATTCCTTTGTACCTGGTGCGAATGAATTGACCGATAAAGGCGGGATACGCTACGCCTCCGCTGCCAACAGCATTTTCATCGTGGTTCGATCTAGATTCGATTGCAAAAGGCCGTCCTATCTATCAGGCTCTGGCCACCGTGACGTCAATCGATTTCCAATGCAGAATTTTGCATCTCCACGGCGATTAGGGATATTAAGGCTAGATAGTAGGTTATTTTTTGTAATATCGTTAGAAGTCGACATTGGAATTACCAAACCAAATATCGAAGTAAACGTCATTGCTAAAAATATACGAATACGTTTGACCGATTGACGTAAAATCGCCAATGTACATATTTATTTTCATCGTATCGCTTTAATTCATCGACGATCAAGCGATATAGCTTCTCGTAATATTATAAGTAGCTCGTCGAATTTCATAAAATTGTAGAATTTTGGCGAAAGAAGTAGCGATAGAAAAATGCTGTACGAATGCTTGGAATTCTATTTCGTAGAGACAATGCTAAAAAATAACGTAGTAATGGGTTAATTATAATCGTTTGTACGTGATATATCTAAGACTGGGATTTTTAGTATCAGGAAATCTTATGTCGTATCCGATTGTTTCAGGAACACGTAGCGAAATTTAAGAAGAATTTGATGGCAATGTATTTTCATAGAGATAGCATTTTGTTGAATAATGTATCGTTGCTTTCTGACTCTAACTTTTCCTATTTATTCCTTCGGCCACTTCGAAAGACTCTTCATCTTTCCCGATATCGAGCCTTTTCCAACAGCTCTTACGAGTTCCAGTTATAAAATATAATAATCCGTTGAATCATATTTAACGTCTGCTATATCCGATAAACGGGGATTGGATATTTTTGCCTCCTCAACGAGAACTCTTCGTCAAAAGTCAACATCCGTCGATTTTAATTATCGAAATCTCAATATTTAACAAAAAACAGAATATACTTATTTAAGAATTCCATTTTTGATCGGATGATAAAAGTAAATTATTCCTTTTCGATTTCGGCAAATACCTGGCCGCGTGTAATATTGATTTTCAGAAACGGTATGAACCTCCCAAACGACCCAATATAATAACAGAATCATTTATGGAGATGCCTGCTTGGACCGAACAAATTGTTTTGCAAGAGATGCGACTGGATTTGAATAATATTCAAATGGGCGGTCGCACGAATAAAACGACATCAATCATCAATTCCATCTTCCGTTTCGATGTACTAAATCTTCCTGTCGCTCTATCCTTTTTCTCTTCCGTTGAACATTATTTTGAAATTGTACAACTCTATAATTTCAGATCTGAATCTATCGGTTGAAATTTGTCGCGTTTATTTTGTAAATTTACACGACAGAGACGAAAGATTTTGCTTTCGATCAACGTTTGCTATTGTTAAGTCAATTTGTTCATACAAATATTTAAAATTACTTCTTTCCTCGTTCGCACTGTTCCGCGGATGCGAACGAAATCGTTGCTCCTCGAACGATCTAAACTTCCGGTTTCTTCTGTAATTAGCGTTTGGCAGATTCGCCGCGGCTTACAAGTCGCTCCGACAATGAGGTTCTACAACCAGAGCAAGTTTCTTGCTACAAGATAGAGCCGGAAACTTGCAGAATTGTTTTGTAGATCGAACGTCTGTATGCTGTATAAGCCTGGAAGGGATAGAATGTTCAAGTTGAGACGAAGGTAACAGGACGAAGCTGCTTGTAGTACTTGTGAAGATCGTTCGTCTCAAAGCAAACTTCGCTGGTTAAACGAAGTCAACCGTTTGATTCCGCGAAGAATGAACACAGAGCAAATAACCCACATATACTAGGGAAAATATATAAACTTCTTCTGTTGAATTTCCTCTCAGATTTCTGTACTGAATTTTTCTGCTTTATTTAATATCGCTCAACGCTTTAACTAGATCGCTGATGTTTACGTATTTGTGGGAAATTTGAAGTCGCTGCGACCCACCACAAAATGTACAGAACGAAACCGAATAAATATAGGAAGAAATATTCGAAGCTAATACCAACCATAAAGGGTAGAATCGACGATAACGTAACAACCGAGTAGTTTTTCATTCTCTCATCGACTCTAGAACAACTCTCGCGCGACATTGTCGACTCTTTATTAATTTATTTCAATTCTACTGCTACTTAAATATTTTACGCAACGCACATTTTCTCATCATCAACGTACATTTTCTCGTCACTCACCGATGCATTTTGATAGAAATATTCGCTGGATTCTATCTATTAATTGATCGTCGTCCATACGAATTCTTGGCCCGAAAATACAATATTACGTTATAAAATATCCGAGGTATAATATCGATATCAGTCGCATGTAGAAGAATTCGAGTTTGCCCGAACATTTGCAATGCGGTTGTAACGTTCTTGCTACGCTGTTTCTTCGCAAACATTTTCCCCATTTGACGCGAGTTAAACGTTGGGAAAGTTTCCTGTTCCCAGGCACAACAGAACACTCCGCTCTCGTTCAGATAACGTAACTTCCAATTGAATTCTAGCGCGCTGGCAGCCGAATAATACTTGTTTTAAGCACACTGTAATCCAGACGAGTAACGTCATTAACTATCGCGACTAGAGTTTATAATGATAGTTCTTTCGTCGCGTAGATTGCCGTTGCTTCCGTGGAAACCGCGCGAACCGCCTAATCGCAATTGAATTACAATGCGTTCGGGTACTTTGTGTCGCAACGATTTTTACGGCGAAACGCCAACGATGGTTTTAATTTGCGCCTTTCTTAACGCCGCGGTAACTCCGGTTTTGGAAGAGTTGCCAAGATAAATCGTCCGTATTACATAGCGTAAACGCGATTATAAAAGGGGCGGGGGCGTTTTTGTTAATACGAAACGCAGCCACCGGCGTTAAAGGAAGGCAAACGCGCAACTTGAATGTGCTATCGCGGAAATTACTCGTTTGCCGACTCAAGGGTGCTACACCAGTTTTTGCTCCAGCAATTTCCGTGACGGGGGTTAACTATGCTAATAATCTTCCTCCACGCTTATTCGTAAGCGTTTGTCTGTAATTCCGCCGACCGTCTTTCAATTCAGAGGCGCGTTAAGGCACCACGCAACGATCTTCGATTTTCTTTCTCATCTTTGCAAGAACGTTCACCCGAGTATTCTGCGAAAAACGAGAAAGATCGTGTTAAAAGAGTCGGGAAAGATATAAACGAGTAATTCCGGTTATCCTTGATCATAGAATAAGCGAATTTGACGAGTCACGAGGTCAGTTATGAAGGATTTTCAAGCGGTTTACGTCCGAGAATAAACTGTTTAGCTCGTTATTGGTCGCGTGACGAATAACAGAATGCATCGTGTACATTGACATGCTCGTAAGTATAATTAAGTATAATTGAACGAAAAACATGATAAAGGTAATATATTAGAGAAATTCTTTAAAAAAAAGTGTTTGACTCTCGATCAAACGCGGCATAATTATGGCTTGAGTAAGGTACAACTTAATCTGCGATAGAATATGAAAGAGAACATAATATATGTAGAATAGCAATATTTTTTAATGTATTCCTGTGTACACAAGGCACGCCATAGCGCCATAAATTTAAACACGCAGCAAGTTGCAGTAGAAAGATCAACTTGTCATTTTCTAAAGTGTCGTGTGCCATTGCCTTGAAATCACGAAAGAACACGAGGCAAAGTTTCCGAAAGTTAATTCGCATGGCCATCCAAAGTCTAAGCGAAAGATTCGGGCATCGTAGTTTCGTCTCACGTACTTTATCAGCCGTTAGAAAATTTTCGCCTGCGTATTCTCAGGCTGTCGACGAGAAGTTCGACTCCGCGTTAGTCAGGAGGCGGTAGCGATGGCGGGCCGGAAGTTAAACAAGTTCGAGTCGGGCTCTGATTTTACTCGAGCGCAATACCCTCGAAAATTGCTTCGATGATTCTATTTCTCCGTGAAATACTCGAGAGGAATACTGCGCGAAGAAATGGAAATGGTTATACCGAGAGGTTCCTTCGAGTATAATAACTAGACTTCCTTAGATAAGGCTGCCTCCATGGATAATAAGCTGGGAAATCGTCGAACCTTTGTCAGGAAATTACGCTGGTCGATTTCAATCGGCAGAAACTACTTATGTACGTCGCGTTGAAAGAATGTTTCTACGATTGGTTTCTCGATGGAGAAAGCAGTCCTTTCTCGAATCTTTGAAAACGATCGCCTTTAATCGCTCTATAACGCCGACTCGTGCTTTTTTTTCGCTTCCATCTGATATACAATCTGTCGGGTACGACGCGAGTTTCTGTGCCATGTTACTTAACGTATGTGACGCCACGTACGTTACTTTCATTTATCAGATTTCGACGTACATTATCCAGACGTATCACGCTTAAAGAATTTCTAAAGAGGAAAATGTCGTACGCGCGTCACCGCTAGTACCTACTTCGATCTCGCCAGATAAACTCTAAGACATTAAGATACAGACCGATGAAAGTTAAATAGCCGAAAGCAGAGGTGAACATTTCATCTTGTTCTTGGAAACAACATTTTTTGATCAATCGTGTTCCAGGAATTAGCATTTCGAAAATACTTTCGATTATCGAAGAATCGAAGGAAAAAAGCGCACGTATGACGCAGCTGTGTTTCAGTTTACATGATCGCAATCGTATAACCAAAACGCACGTAAAAAAGCTAACGTTGCAGCGGACGTTACGGCTTTCAATCCTAAACATATCCGTGAAGATACCGGGTTTAAGTATCGATGTCCATTCGTCGACGATGTCCGTGATAGCGACTGACAATATTATCGAAGAAAATATATCTGATAAACGACTATTCGCTATCTGTTTGTAAATCCTTACATGCGTACTGATACGACCGTAAAACGAACGGAATCGTCGATTTTATCATCCACTGAAATAGGACTACGATTAACGATGTAACAGGCATAGCGAGATTCTATCGTTCCTTGCACTTCCATGTACAATATTATCGAATCACTTGTATACAAAGATCGAGCATCTACCCACGGTATGAACTAACAGCTCGATAATGGATAAAAAATTCATGGGCTATTTCAACGACGATGTACTGCAGTATGACGTCGACGTGAATAAACGTCGTTTCCCTTATAACACGAACATCGTTGTTTATTTAGTATTGTCTTATTGTCTTGTTTCACGTAGAATATGTAGGTAATATACGACATGTTGCGTCGTATGAATTTTGTGTTCTACGAATAATGGGAAAAGTATAATATTTCATTTCGAAAGTAGATGCGATTCTAAGATCTCTGGAAATCCTGCACGCGATTCGACAAAATTACTTTCGACGCGGTATAGCCCGCTTCTGATATCGTATAATCTTTGAAAAGAAAACTTTTCCGTTTCTCTACAAGTAATCAAGATGATCGAAGATTCCGATCGAGACGAGATCGAAATTGTTGGGTTCAGCCTCTGTTTAAACGATAGAAAGAAGTTTCTGGGAATATCTTCGCTCGAGAACAGAACGATGTTTTCGTGTCTTCTGACGTCTACGAAGGCAGCGCTGTCAAAATATTTCACGATCAAATGCCCCTTAGCCGGCAGCTAGAAGCGGAAACTGGAAACGGAAACGCGTTCACCTCGAGATGTGGTCGAAGCGGAGTCACGTGGCGCAACGTTCGCCCGAAGGCTGAACGAGTAGCCGGCATTCCTACAAAATTCACGCTACAATTACTTCGGTTAAAAGCCTCTTAGTACCTTTCACTCGGTGCAATTATAATTAGCTCGACGTCTAGGGGCTCGGTCGAATCAATACGAATCTCGGTGAAGAAGGTTTGAAGCGTCTTGTGGAGTCGTTGGTAATATTTCATCGAACGCGCTCGTCCGATTCTTTCGCGATAGAAAGACGAAGAGAGACGCAGAAAAAGATCCCAGGTATCTTAGGTGATTCTACGCTTTGATCTGCAGGTTTTTCCTCCGAGACTAATCAAAGATTAAAGGTGGATCGACCGAATGAAATCTTCGCGTTCGAGTAACTCTCCTTTCAAACGAGGATAGTCTGGATTGCTTTTTTTTCAAACGAGCACCGTCTGACGCGTCTCAGGGTTCGTTGATTTCGACACGAGCTTCTGACCAAATATTTTTCGCTTGTTTTCGAGTCTCGGCGAATGCTAGTTTGAGGATGATCGTGTATTGTAGTTAATTTCTGTGCAACAATTCGCCTTAATCTGTTATACGATCTGAAGTAGATCGAACTCGTTCGAGACAGACTGAGCTTGGCTCGTTCAGGATGCACGTCGATCGAACGATGTACGAAAATGGTAATTTTCCAATGAACGACATTGCAAAAGTCGCGATCCTTCGTGCATGCTGGACGCGTTTTGGGGAGGGGGGTGAAAGAGGAACGGTGAGAACACCTGAGATTCTTTTTACACGGTATCTTTTTTACTTGGCTTTTTAAACACGCGTTAAAGTAGCCTCAGGTATCTCTGATCTCGTAGAAACGAATAATAACGAGAAAAGGAAACTACTCGTAGAAGAAATACAACTAACTGACAAAGTGGAACATCGTTTTACACCGATCTCGAACGTTTTACGCGATTTCAAATTGAAGAATCGTCGAAAGAAAAGACAAAATATTATGCGTCGTCACAACCGATACAAAACGATCGAACGAAGGATATTTCGAGCGACAAAGGTGATATTTTTCCCAGTAATAAGAAAACGTATGTAACGTAATAGAGAGCAACGGCGAATAAAATGTCGATTTTTGAAAAAAAAATATTTTTTTTTTTTGCTTTTCCTTGACACGTCACCTTTCCGTTCGTGTGTTTATTGTATAAAATGTCGTTATCGAATACAATTCTATATTTTAAATTGCTTTTTCCACTGTTAGCTTTAGTTTAGCACAAGTTTTATACTTTGTTGGGAACCAATTGTTTCGCGACCATTTCTATTTTTTCCCGCTTTTTTTACACGGTACGCATCCACCATGCAAAAAGTGTGCCAGGTGTACCGTCACGTGTTCCCTTTCCCGGGGAAAATCTCGCGAGCGAGTTGCCGTTAAAAGCTGTCTTTTAATTAGCCCTCGGAAATGCCGAGTTTATAATACGTTTTTGTTTATTCAGCACGAAGTAAACTTTTGTTGACTGTCTCTGATGCCATTCAAAAACTTCCTTTCGGAATTATAAACTTCGTCGACGACGAACACTCACGTGCTTCTTTATGAGTTCCAAGACGCAACAAGGTAGTAGAAGTTGAAAAGCGAGAAAGATTTCGAAGTGAAAGGAATATTTTTTCGACAGAGAGAAAGGGAATTAAATGTTTGTTATCTAGGGCCACTATTATATTTACATTAGACTTGTCATCGATCATTCGCAGTTAAACATATCTAGGAACCCTTTTCCATCTGTAACGTCACGTGCTCACGAAAATTTACGGTCACGCAATACTTCAATAAAAATTAAATAAATACCATACATTAGCTCGCCGTCATTCATTTCGTCTCGTTCCTTCTTTTTTCTTTTCACGACTAATCAATGACTAATCAGTGGGTTGCGCGGGTAGCTTTCTGTGCACGTACGCGGTCGCGATCTCGATTTCGTCGAAATTGCTAGCTGTGCCCTGCTGCTGTACGGATTTTTTCACTACCACTCGCACGTAAAACGTTTAAGAACAGCGTCGTGCAGAAATTTGTCGTCGTCGTTATTCTCCGTGCGATAGGACTCACGTTTCGATATCTTTCGTTCCACATCTCCAAATTCGGGTGTTTCTTTTTCGTCGCTGCGAAAAATCTCCGGAAGAAAATTACGAGAACGAAGCGTTCAATCGCGAAGTTCCGTACTGTATCTTATTATACACGCGGCAGATGTCTGACTCGCGCTGTCTTCTTCTACTGAAGCATCCCGTTTATCTCTATCGCTTAATCCAGTTTCGCTTACTCTATCGTATAATGCTCCTCTATTAAAATTATTTCCAAACGAAAGAAAATAAGCACGAATGTATAGAACATAGAAAATAAAGGGATATTTTATTTTCCGACATTCTATCGAAAAATGAATTTTCAAAGACAGCGTTGCAACGAGTTATTTCACGAGGAATTCTAGGCGCATCAGATACGATTGTCCAAGCATGATGCCGAGTCAATTATATACAACCGATGTATTAAATTTTACGCACGTAGCACAGGGTTATTCCCTGTAACATGGGATAGTTGAAACTCGATCGAATGCGTTCGTCTATGGAACATTGGTCTCGTTATCCCGTTGACTGGATACATGCTTAATTCGCGATACATTATTCATCGATGCCTACGCATTCGCTAACTTCACAATGGGCATGATAACATTAGTTAGGGCTGATTTATAAGGAGCTTGTCATTGAATATGTCGAACTGCATATGCGCCACGATCGTAATCACTTGAAAACGACAATAGCTGTAACAATCCATGACCGTATGATACATGTATTTCAATGGTATTTCTTTTCAGCATTTTTTTAGAAAATATTTTTATAGAAAATAAGAAAACATTTATTAAAACCTCCTACCACCTGACTCAAATAGTTTGTTGACTAACCAAATTCTAGAATTAGCAAATTTGTAAAAAATTATATGTTTGTAACTTTTATAATTGTTTAAAATATAATTATTTAAAATGTGGGTGCCTTTGGTAAATTTAACGTAGAATTTAATATATATATTTATATATATTTGTGTGTATATATTAATTGTGTGTTAATGACGTGCCTAAAATTGCTGGAGATTATGAAAACATAAAATTCCCTTTCTCCGCGTGGAATCGCGTGATGTATGGTCTTGAAAAGCGTCAGCATTCTTCTTGTCAAGGCCTGTTATATACGTTTAAACTGCATCGTTACGATAACGTTACGTGTCTTGACTGAAATCATTTACAAAATACGGACGAGACACGGAAGTACGACTAACCGTGCAGAGTGTACGTCGTAGGTAAAAGATAGACAGCGATAACCAACCCAGAAATGACATCATTTGTAAAGGGGAATATTCTGTATGACAAACTTGACACGAAACATCCGTTTGGTTTATGTACGCCCCGCCTCTGTGTGCAATACGAACGATCTTCGTGTACGAGTTTCACTCTACATCTTCTATGCGATCCTTATTGACGCGAAATAAACGTTAGTTCACGCGTGTCTTTCGCGAGCTATTGTTACGCTGTTATTCCTCCTCGAATTTCTCTTTAAAGTAACTCTCAAAGTATCTTGTTCACGATACTTATGGATACGTGCAGATTTTTCTTGACGAACGAATTTTTAAATCTGATCCACAGATTTCCACGTTTTTTGCCCTTGGCGTTTTTACCTGCTTTGTGTGTTCGCTACCGAATATCGGATTATCGATGAAAGCGTATCTCTGATGAAGCTTACATCATGGAAGTAACATAATTCATTTTCTTGTCGATCGCGTTACAGAGATAGTATCTCGTTGTTGAATGTCCTAGCGATATTTACTCGTGAATTATATGGAGAAACTTGGCTGTTTTAGTTCTATGCTAATTATATAATTATTTAGGTATAATAATTACACCACCCGCTATGTTTTTAACGTAGACGGAAATTACGTCTTTAAGACTTGCTGCATGGTACTTGGAATTTTTTGTATCGAATAAAGACTCGAGCGCACGATGACTTAGCCTTATTTTTTGGTATCTAACATCTATGTGACCAGGTAGGGAAGAAACTTCGGTGACCGAAAGTAAACGTTATAACGAGTATTATATTTTGACGTAATTCTTATCGCTAGATTTATTTATAATACGAAATTAGCAAGGGTAATTAGCCACCGTTATTCTGAAATATTAATTTACTTGCACACTAATACTTGCAGACTCGTGTATTTCGCTTTAACACGTACTTACAGAGAACAGAGAATATTTCAAAGCCACAATGGAGCTTCGAAAAATTCAGCTGCTTTTTTATTCAACAACGAATCAATAATCAACGAGTGCTGCAGATTTTGGAAGGAGCCGATTCCCAATTCAACGGTGCATACGAAATTCCCAATTTGCATAGTCACGTACCACACACAGAGCAGATTTGCGCAAAGCGCATGTAATATTCAGGAAAACCTAAGCCTCATTGATGAGTCCCACACCTGCGCTTCTGTCTAATCCTTCAAGAAGATCGTGAAATTCTAGGCTTTCCTCTAATATTACATTAACCGTTAAGATTAGATTTTACAACATAAATTGCTCGCGAAACGATAGCATTTTCGGTCCCCTTGCTTTTCTATTAGGTTGTCTGAAAAGTTTCTTTCGTTTCATAAGGTGATAATAGATGAACAACAATTTCTGTTTTATATTATTTTATCGAATTAGCTATGATCCATTTCGTTATATTTCTATAATAAACTAATATAAAACGAGAAACATTGCGCGTCTATTATTTCCTCCTAAAACGAAAGAAACTTCTCGCAAATACCACGATACCAAGTGGCAGAAATATCTTGATACTTACAAATATTTATAAATACATCGTAGGTACAGTAGATATTATAACACGAAGCTTTCTGAAACTTCATGAGCAACATTCTTAATTAAAAACTTCATTAGTAACAAGATTATCGTAATTTTGTCGATGAACTTTCAAATTCCGAAATTGCAAAACATCGAACACACTGTCCAAACACTTTTACTAGCGACTATATCTCTCGGAATTTATCCTTCCAGACCCGATATTCCAATCGCCAGTCGCTGCTACTGAAACACATTGAAGTATTTCATTATCAGAAACACGAATAAAAAGCTGCAATTTTGTCAAAATACGAGTCAAATGGTATGCAAATGCTTTTGGTAATCGTCGTAATACGAATTCTCTCTCCCAAGTCATAAAATTCCGTGTCGGATAAAACTCGTCATAAACCCCGAAAAAGGACGCTTTCCCATGCAGGTAGCAGCGTGTATCGTAAATCGATAAGAGAAAAGTCAATTTTCCACGACCGCCCTGTCGAAGGCTTCGTGCATACGATGCGTATCGCGACTTCAGCGACGTTAAACAGCGTATACCGGGCCGTATATAACATTAAAGAGCGTAAACGGGTGAACGTATCCATCCTGTACTGTAAAACTTTCGATCGAAAATGCCACGGCTATTTGTAGCTTAACGAAACGATCGCCGATGTAACGAGGTTGCGTAAAGCCCGTGCAGTATTAAACCGAATTTCCCCGGTGATAAACTATTCGCAAGATTAACGTGAAACGCGAACGAACCGATGGCTCGCAGCGCGTGAATCTCATTTAATAACTTAGACTTTCTAACGTAGAAGCGTAACTCTGGTCACGGGCAAAAGCAGTGGCGCAAACAAAACCAAAGAATACCTTGGTATCGCGTTACTTTTACACGTTCTTTTCCTCTGGAACGGTCTACCGATCGTCGCGTACAATGCGACCGTAACGTTAACTCTTCTAGCTCTATCCGCTAGTTTAACGAGCATGGCTCTCCTTCGGGAGCGAAACAGGGCATTTCCGTGATGGCGCGCTCCATGGAAACACGCCGACCTTATCTCAGCTGTAATTCAGCACGGTCGTTGCGTGAACTCGCGATCACGTGAAAGAAACGCAGGGCAAGAAAGTTGTCGAGTAATATCTCCGACACTATGCCGCCTCGAAAGGAAAAAGAAAAGTGGCGGGGGAAGTTTGTTTTCCAGTCTGGTGACGGTGAGTTCTCGTTGTTTGAATAAGGGACTTGGAAATGGAAATTTGGAAGCAAGGATAGAGCGAAACGATTGGTTTCGATCAAGTTTCTCGTCGTTTGAACGAGGAACTTCGTAAGTGGAAATTTGGAAGCGAGAGTAGACCGAGATTGGTTGATTTAGGTTTCCCGAAGTTCCCTCAAGCGAGTCACGATAAGTGGAAATTGCATTTTGATTTTAATTTGCATCCTGCGAGCATCACACAGACAGAGTTAGATATCAGTATCACAGACTCAGATATTCATCAATCGCGTCATTGAATGTAACAGCAAGACACTTCGGTATTCCGGTGTACGAGCATCGTCAGCCTCGAAGAATAATTCAGACTACCCTGACCGCTACGTGGAATCAAATTGCCACGAGTACCGTTAGGCTCCATTCCCGCTCAAGGACGCTAAAGCAACCACAGAGGTCCTTTCTCGATACTCCAAGCCTTCCTTGATCGAACATCTCCTTGGTTGCACGAGGCCCTGACGTGGTTGTAAGCGAAGAGCTAATTTGGACAGAAGGTCGTACGTCTACGTTAAGCTACCAGCGAAACCGTAACACGTTCGAGGACGGATGCTCCTTGTCTAAACGCTGACTCGTTCGTATCCGATTGCTGGTTCAGCTGTGGCACGTTTTTCGGTGTGGCGCACGCGACCAGGGAAATCCGGAAACGAACGTGGTCGGTTCGCAGCGAGGGTTATAGTGCTACAGGTGTGCTCCTAGCCTTGGTGGTTCCTTTACGGCGTCCTTCGCTCCTCCAAATTGCTCGACCTCCTTCGCAACCGTGTAATCCAATTGTTACGAATTAACTCGTGGAGCACGGCAAGCTTCGAATAGTTGCTCGAATTTCATCGAAGGAAGGCCACGTCCCATCTGAACGACCCACTCGTTTTGGCTTTTTCTACCTGCTAAGACGTTGGCTATAGTTCATTTCCAGCTGGCTTTACGAGACGGTGGTTCGTTGTAATCGCATATACCGGGTGCGACCGAATAACACGTGCAAACGGGCACGAGGCTATTCCTTATGAAAAAATACCAACAAACTATGCAATAGATTTGTCTCTTCGAGCATTTGTTTCTTGTTTATTTGGCAACGCCCTGTACATTTAATGTTACGATCGATGGTTGATCTCCGTGTTTCGATGGATCTTCGATCTGCGTCGATTGATTTCCGCACACCCAATTTGAGGCTACCCTTTGACGAGTAGAACCGAAAAATACCAGTTTCAAAGCGCGGTAATCTAGTGATTTCTAAAAGTACGAAAGTTTATACATATGAGAATACAGTTTACTGGAACATACATGTTGACTTATGCGCATCGCCGGCAGCTTGATTAACAAAGTGAAATTAGCGCTAGTATCGAACTAGGTTTCATTAATGTTATTAAGGAACGTATCGTTGTCGGACAGATACGATCAAATAAGAGGAGAGAGGTTGGTATAGCAAAGTCTATATGACGTCCATGTAAACCGTACAATATACATAAACTTCGCGTAGAACTGAAACATACGTTAACGATTATTAACGATGAGCAAATATGGCACGAAACTATAGAATGAATGGGCCAGGCGAGTGCACACTTACGAATGTAATTGCGAGGAGAAAAATAGTCGACGAGGTGAATAACTTTTATAAATTTTAATTATGATTTCAGAGAGCGAACGCTGTACGCAAAAATTGCATCGATTAAATCCAATTATTATCTTTAAAAATAACCTCCCCTGTGCCTGAAGGCTAGCATTCTCGAACTCTGTCGTATTATTACAGATGAAAGTCGCCTAATCGAAAAACGAATTTCAAGCCAATCGACTTTGCTAGTTTCAAAAGTCGCGAATAATCGAGTCAGATGTGCAAGAATTCGCTTCCTTTCTATTTCGGCCCCGAGCTACCCTGGAACGAGCCGAACTACTTTGGACACTTGGTTTCAAAGGTAGTTCTTTGTTTCTAGGTCACGGCTAATTGGATAACGGGCATAATTACCGTATGATGCGTCGGCGAACGAGTCGTTATACACGAACGACACGGCAACCAGCTTGCGCAAATTGCCGTCGAATTATACGAACGATTCGCGGTGAATCGCGTTTTATTCGTTGGCGATGGCGATCGACGTAGAACGAAGTAGCAATCGAAGAACATATTGGTCTCTCGTCGTGTAGTACGCGCGTCAAGCTGACGCTGGGTAACTTTATCGTTGGTTATTTATCGCCACGAGAAACGACACGAGTGGATAACTGTACGATGTATTTGAGAATCCTAAAATTCTTGCACGGAGTTGCTCGACTTCCTGTGTCCTTGGTGATTTACAGCCATGGACTGGATTCTACTAATCCTTCCGTTATCCACGATGCGATTCTGTTTCATTTATTTCTTTCTCTTCTTTCCTGCTTTCTTTGCTCGTGGTGGATCTTACAGTGGGGCTAGTTTCAAATTGGTCCGATACGATTGCGACAGAGTCTCGTCACGGTGTCGATAAAAATTTTAGCAAATTTCGTACAACGTAGATAATATATTCGTAAAAATATTCAAGTATTCGAATAGCTTTGGCGATGCTGTGCGAACGACGTGATTCACGAATATCCTGGAAATTTTCTACCGCAACGTTTGCGCTACGATTCGTTTTATTAAGTCATTAAACCCCGGTCGGGACGCGTACGAATAATAATAATGACAAAGGGTTGAAAAATTCGCGAGTGCGAGTTGCGCGCTCAACATTTGTCATAATTAACACGAGGTTAAACCCGTGTAACGTACATATAATAGAAGCATCCCATCAGAGATACCATGAGCGTTCCGTAAAAATTCCGACCGAACTTCACGCAACGTTTTGTCCGCGCGGAATACAAATGAGACTGGCCGCTGTAAATTGAACAGCTTTAATCCGCTTAGGAAGTATCGGAAAAACGCGCACCTCGATTTAGTCACGTACGTAAAAATATCGAGAACTTGCCGACGACGGGGGTGAAATTATTTTCTGCCCTTTGAAAAAATCCCCGTGAACCGCGGAGGGGCAGATTTAACGAGAGAAAAAAATGAACTCACATTCGTACGTGAAACGCGATCACGCTCTTTCAAATAATGTTACACGGACCTTCGACGAACGTTCGCACGCTCGACGACGATCTCTTCTCTTCTCGACGTCTCCCTTTGGCGATGTTCCCATCGTTGTTTTCCAATTCGCCGGCGAAAAAACCCGTGAATTTTTCGACGCTCTATAAATAATACGTATTGTCTGGTTGTTTTTACGTTAAACCGCATCTGCCACCAAGGTTTCCGGCGTTATTTTTCCCTGCTGTGTATCAGGCAGCCGTTTTTCTCCATTGTCACTCAAAGAAGCGACAAAATCCGAGACCGTGTTTCGAGCTCGTTTCATCTACAGGCCAACTCTATAGAAAATGCATTTGCATCTCCGGTGTTCCAGAAGTTGTCAGCGGTTATTTCAGTACATACTTCGGGACTGTGCGGTTTTCTGTAACAGAAGCTATTTTTGTAATGAAAATACTCGATACGCTTGTATTTCAAATTGAAATTGAAATTTCAAGTTGATTATTGAATATGAGCTTCTATTTTAAGGTAGTATTTCCAACAAACATTTTGATTCGATTTAAATTACAAATGTCTACATATTTTTTTAAAAAACACGCTTTTATATCGATGCCGGTAGAATATTTAGAAGATACAGAACCGTCTATCATTATCTATCATATTAAATATGCAAAACGATTGAATCGTGTTTAAAAGTAAAAACGTAAATCCTTTCGAGGACGAGCAAAGCATTCGATAAATCAACAGTCATCGCTTAAATAAAGATAATTCCGCTCGAAAGCAATCCGAAAGAAGAGACTTGATAGATTATTGAGAGATTATTGATTATTATTGAAATTAATAGATTATTAATATTTATAGATCGTATCAAAAGTGGAAATTACGTCGGTTTAATATCGCGTTGATGATTGTGGCTCGCGAGACTGGATGGCGGCAATACGAGAATAGCAAGTGGAATGTTTGTGATAAATCGGTCGAATCATACGTATGGAATCGCTTATGAAGCAATTAAATCCATTCGATGAAATTTAAACTCCGATCTGAGCATTTCGAGCAGGTTTGCTCGACGTTCGCCTTCGTCGAGGTTTCGATCATTCAGTGGCGAACAATCGTTCCCTGTTCTCGTAGTCTGCGTGCATTACGCATAAATTAATGCGTTAGTGGGCATTGAATTTTCTCGCTGGAACAATTATACGAATCGCGTTTGATTAAACGAGTCAAGGATTACGCTTTTGTCCGATTATAGAATTATATCGGATCGATTTTTCATTTGGCAATTATCGTTACGCACATGTGCCAAAGTCCAGCTTATGCTCGTTTCACGTTACATTATGTCGATAATTTTTGTACGAATTCATTTGATAAGATGATATACGCTTCAATAGCGATAACAGTCCTGTTTTAATGACGTTCATTTCATACGTAACGTCGCAATTACGATCGTATTACTTCCGATACGTGCTCGTAATTCCCCGCAATTTCATTGTCCAACGAGGTAAATATAACGGCACAGTTACGCGAACTGCCATCAAGGTTAACCTAACCGAAAATGATAGTCGCCGTTTATAACGATCAGTTAAATTGAAATTTCTCGAAATTCTAGTTACCAGATTCTATCGGTTTGCTTGCATTCCAAAAACGAGGAAAAAGACGAATGGATCGAAGCGAACGTGTAAATTACGTTTCTACAAACTTTTGGTCGCAGACAACGCCGTAATATTCTGCAATTTATTCGAAAACTTACTAAACTCTAATGGCATAAAATAGTTGCGTATGCTTTTAATCCATTTTTCTCAATATCCTCTTTCTTCGCTTTTACCGAATACATACGTGTTTTTGTACATATGTCTTGCACAAGGTATGAAAATTTTTGCACTTTTGAATCTGGACGATTGTTCTCAACGCTGTAGTAATCAGAACGGCGAAAGAAAGAAAATATGGATGGCGTTTCACAGTGGAATCGGCGGTATATCTTTGAAATAGCGTACAAACGGAAGAATTGCGTGGCTACGTTTTCAACGCGATTAACGCAGGCTTAATTGCTTCGATCGTACTGTTAATCCGATTCACGAAAATCCTGGTGGCTTAATTGCTAGCAGTTGCAAGGCACGAACGTTAACATGCCACGGATGTACCCAGCCGGTACGGGATTGCAATTAACGCGCGGCTGTTTTTCGCGTTTGTCGCTAAGAAAATCGAAGTTGATCGAACCCGTTTGGAAAATACGATCGAGCTATTGCCTGGCTACTAACGAATATAGAGATTAGGTGTAATTTATTTTTCACCGACCAGTTATTATATAAGTTGCAATTAAATTTAGCTTCGTTAAAATATAATTCCATCAATTTATAATGCGTATTTGCAATCTATGTCAATGTTATTATGGTGGATGATTGAAGTTGTCCAGTTGGATTTAGGTAAAATTGACACGTCAGTTATTACCGCTAAAATATGCATTTATCGAGTGGTACGTAGTAATTTATTTATGATTTATGTTAACGTTATTACCGAATGATTGAAGTTTGCTTTTCCGAATTTGTTTAAAATTATTTACCAATGGATTTAATCTTTCAAGATTCCACTTATCCATATATATATATAGATATAGATTATATATATATATAGATTTCACTGTAAAATAATTACGTGGTAATCGAATTAATGAAATGTCTGCAAATCGACCAGTCGCCAGTTTTATTCCTGATATTTAATTCATTCTCTGAAATGGCGTCCTAACTGTTCCAAGAAATAAATATATAATACCGGCGTAATGGAGAAATATTTCTATCGATAATGTAATTTGCACGGATACACGATTCGTTTAATTAGACTCAAATATAGAATAACGTAGACACAATTGTTTATGTTTAAATAAAAGAATCGTGCGTCTGTACAAATTAAGAAAACGATGGAAATATTTCTTCATTAAGCAAGCAATACTTTATTCACGACATTTAATTTACTCTCCGGATTGATCTGTGAATTATTAACATACGAAAATCTCGTTTGTTTTTCTCTTTTTTAATTCATCGAACATGTATTTCCTCTTCGGGCGTAAAATGCTGCTCCATTTCGTCAAATAATTTCATCGAATCGTAGCTTCTATTCGCGAACTCCAACTAATTCTCATCGAGGTGAAAGCCAAGAAACGGAAAGAAACAAAAAGTTGATAAATCTACGACAATTAATAACGTACCATTGATTCGACCGATCGTTAATCATCGTTGGTTTCCACAACGATAAGAGAGAAAATAGATAAATCAAGGCGAAGGAAGGTAGAATTGCATCGAAGAACAGCGCAGTATTCGAGTATCATAGAGTTGGCGTTGGTATCGGCTTGTGTATGGATTATACATCGCGTCGAGCAGGCACTCGACGAAGGAGCTTTTTCATGGGCGTTCCTTTTCATCGTCGATGACATAAATCAAATCCAGCACAGCGTTCCATACACTCACACGGTGTTCGTTTCTTTTTTTCAGGTACGTACCGTGCGCGTCAGTGAACTGTTCACGAGGGTATTCCGCTAATTGGCTACAACCGATCACGGTTCGGTAAGTAAACATTATTTCGAAAGATGGCAAAAATTCGCTGGTCCTACTAACGCAAGAAACGATGCTGCCTCGTATCGTTTGCCAACGAGTGTCATTGAAATTCTGTTACACGTATAAAATCGATATTGTTCGTTCGAGAAGAATTCTGCTTCGGCTTTTCAACGAAGCTGATATTTGAACGAACAAATAGAATTAAATTCGAATTGTCTCAACGTAAAAAATAGGTAAAAACACTCAGATTACGCCGGTAGTCAGATATTTCGTTTGTTCTGCGAACGTAAAACATTGAAATCTCTCGGCGAGTTTCTTCGACCAACTACGAGCTTCTTATTCATGTGAGCTATCGTTAGCCTCTGGGGAAATCTTTACGTCATCGTCGTAGTAGTTTATTTATTTATTTTTCAGGAATCTCATTCCCTTTGGGAATGACGTTTTAGACAACTGATCGATTATGAAAATTAATAGGTCCCAGCTGTTACGTCTTTCAAATATCCTAACACGAAATATATTGAAACGTTCTCGCTACAAGCAAAATCGTTATATTCCTTCCTCGGCAGCCAATTATGTAAATTTTTATAAAAGCTCGACATCGTAAGAATATAATCTCGGGTAGATTAATCCTTCCAAATCGTTCTTTAGAATCGCACGTATTACCTATCAGTGTCATTTTATCTGGACAACACTGGCTAGCAGAATGAAAAATGACTCGATACCACGATATTCAAGGCCGTCCTTCGATAACAATACGCCAGAGCAAGAAAAAGTACGGTACTTGGGTATTTATGTTATAGTAAGGTCGAAGAGTACGACGACCGACGGTGGTCGAACCATTTAATGCGAGTTCCGGGTGGCTGTTGCATTCCAGCTAATAAAAAAAAAAAAGAAAAAATCGGTAAATGTGGCGTGACAGTGGGTGGAGCTTCCGGTCTGGTCGTAAATCTTATTTCGTGACAATTAGAGGCTCGACACGATGGTTCGAATAACTTTCGCAAATGTAATAAAATGTTGCCGTCGCGTTCTACTCTGCTTCGTGCAGCGCGTTTACCAATTTTCGATTTTCGTCGTTCCTTTTCATATTCACGTGCTTTCGTTCGGTTATTTCATCACGACATTGCTCCCGTGCTCGTAAACTGGCAATTAATACGGCTTACAACTTTTCTACACTTGCCACGCGAATTATTAAATTGTTCAACAGAGAGAAACACAAAGAAGCAAAGATAAATAAATACTTTAGAATTTTTCATTCTCTATCTTTTCTTTCAATATCAATAAACAATTAATTTTGGAATATTCAAGATTTTAGTTACCTGATGTATCGAAGAAATCGACGACAGATTTTCTAGTTTATCTAGTTTAGTTTTCTAGTTTAGTGTGATCGAACGTGCCGGTTGCTCGTCATTCTGTATTTATAAGACACAGGAATTAGAGAAGGAACGTATCGTGACAGAAATTCGTTGCACGACGTAATAATTACGCCTCTCTTTTCACCTTTTTTCCCCCTACGCGATTTATTATCCAGTTATAATCGCATTTGACGTAGTTGCTTTGCACTGTCAAGCGTTAACGAATAACGATTAATTACTATTAACGGAGAGCCTCGTAAATCATGCGACGCAGTCATGACCTCGTTGCGTTGATCTGACTACATGAAATAACCATTTATATCCTCAACGACTGGAGAAAGTGTCGTTGCATCCTGTAAAACAAAAGCGAAACAACGCTGTGATTTCGAAAATGGAGCTGTCGGAACAGATTCGCGATTATTTACGTTGCACGACGATAACTCTTCATCAGCGCGATGTAGATTACAAGGTAAATATTTTTCAACAAACTCGCGTTACATTGCGAATTACTGCAATCGATACGCTTTCTGTTTCTTTTAGCGAAGTGGTTACGTTACTCGCGCTGCACGTATCATATCTATCGTTGATCGTGAAAATATCTGATCGTTCGAATATTTTCTACCTCTTGTTAATTTTTAATCTCCGAATAGCATCGTTGGATCATAGATAACGACACCCACGTAGGTTACGTCGTAAACGTTATTAACGATCTTACTCGTGCAATATAAATTGCAAATTAAAACGAAACCCCTCGAGATTTCAGGCTACTCGAGCCTGTACATCCTTTTTCGCTTCTAAACGCATGGATCGTCGCTGCAAAGTAGAATGTACGTCTGTGAAAAGTAAATTTCGTGTTTTCCTTTCATAGATACGCATATAATACGAAAAATATTCTGAACGCGTGACGAATCGCGGTTCAAAAGAAGATTTTCTTTCTAAACTTTGCAAAGTCCAAGATTCGCTTTGTTTACTCCGTAAGAGAAAAACAAGGATTAATTTATCGATTCGACTTATGCGTGACCCACTTCGAACAATAAATAAAGAATGAATAAAAATCCATTTAGATAGATGTACGATGTAATTAGACGTTCGTTCGAGCAGACTCGTGCAAACATTTAGACTCAAGGTTCCCTCAACTTCATAATTCCTTGTCTAAGAGCAATTTGCGAAATAACTTCTTCTTTAAGTTTTTGCTTTCATTTCGTGCCCCGGTATTTACGGAGAAAGTCGTCGTGCAATTCTTCGTTCCGTTTCGTGTGCTCCATTGTACTTGCTTACGTAGAAGTTTACGGTCAGTTCAGTGGTAACAGTCAACGTATCTTCCAACGAAATCGTGATCCCACATAGAGGAAGTTATTTGCGTGCGAACGATGTAATATCCGTGTAATATCGTGAGGAATTGGCGACAAAATTACGACGCAAATATATTTATGTTTATCATGCAAAGAGAAAAAAGCCCACGCAAAATCTGAAAATACATGTCTGTTACTTCCTACGCGTTCGACGTGAAACGCAACTCAATTTCCTTCGAATTTATTCACTGTCAGAACATAATATAAACCGAGAAAATAATTTTAATCGCGTCTATGGTTTACTTCAAAATTAAAAAGACCGCGTTATTAAAACTTCTCGACTGTCGCGGTGGTTATCGGTTATCCGAGTTCCATTTATAAATTTAGTATATTTGTTCCAACGTTTATACAATTTTTAGAGCGATTGGCATAAGATAAATTTCGCGAAACGAAAGATTTCCAACGATGCGAATGATTTGGATAACATTGTCGGAGAAACGTGTGAAAATATTTTAGAAAAATTGAATATTACGGTGTAGTATATTTCGATCTGTCGCGACTCCCAAGACAAAATATGTAAAATTCGCGTAGCACCCAACGTGTGTTAGTAACCTGCCAATCTTTCAAGGTATTTGTGGCGCGACAATATCCCTCGAAAGTAAAATACGATGAGCCTCGAAAGCCACGTCCTTCGCGCACGTCTATTCCCTCTCCAGAAAGAAATCCCTTCGCTGTTTCCACTCTCTACACGCTCACGCTGACAAAGAATTCTGGAATGGATAGAACGACAACTTCACGTTATATTAATACCTCGACGACATTTTGCATGCCAAAATTACCGATATTAAATATTTCGCGTCAGTTTTGCTCGAACACGGTGAGACGTCGGAGTTGAATTTAAAAAAGGAAGACATTCTTCCAGACATTTTACACGACATATTGGCTTTCTAACAACTTTGCAAGAACGGTTTTTCCGTAATTAATCAAAAAGTCATTTTTCCAACGGTTTACTATAAGCGTTACGTATACGGGCAAACTTTCAACGTCGAAGATAAATGGCTGCAACTCTGTACGACCAGGCTTTTTGAAAATTGAATTATACTGCAAATAGCTTACTGCAAATACGCTGAATTTAATGATATATTCGGTTGGCAACTAAGTGGTTGCGGATTTTGTCGTTAGGTGGTAATGGCAAAATCCTCAATCACTTAGTTGCCAGACCAATATTTCTTTAAAAATCTCTCGTCTTCCGTCAAAGTCGAAGTATCGTACGATTAAAGATGAGGAAGAAAACCAGAAAAAAGGAAGTCTCTTTGTTCACAAGTCAATATCTAGCTAATTAATTCCGCTTTGTCTTTCTCGACAAAATTGCAAAGTAGAATATTCGCCGGTACTTTTCGCGCGTATAACGCCAATTTTAACAGTATTAACCGATAAGGAGGGAAGTTCTGAAAGTTTCGGAGCTTAGTTCGGATAGCGGATAGACTTAGAAGGAGGAAGAGGCTTGGTAGAAAATTTGCCAGGCAAAGATAAAGTAACGTCATAGGTAGCCGGTGGCTGAGAGATTTCAAGAATTAATTTTCTTGAACTGCTACAAGGTAATATTCTCTTCTCGTCTTAATCGAAAGATTGGCCAGAGTCAAAATCGCTTGTATCTCAGCGCATTGTCCTCTACTCGGAATTTCGTCTGTTTTCAGGTTTAGCGGATGCGTACGAACGATGGAACAGAGATTTTCCGCTCGCTCTGACATCGCCGCTTTTTTAAATGATACTAATCGTGATTAAATGCCAGCTACGATCATTTACAGTTAGTCATAAGCGTGACAAATTTGAGGAAATAAGGTTGAGATTAAACAGGCTCGAGTGTCTCCTATCAGCGATAATAATTGTTTGTAGTTGTTTATTATCGCTGATAGACAGCTAAAATGAAGATAAAGAGAAAAGCAAAGATCAGAGAAACACGGATTATTTATAGAAAAATTTCTTGCGGAATGAGCATTTCCTCTACAGGAAACAATTATCGGTGATCAAACGATCGATTATAAACAAATTGAAACAACATTCGAAAAATTGTACGATAATCGAAGGGAAAGAGAACACGAGGGTGTGGAGTAACAAAAGACGATTAATTATCAAAAGCAAATTATCCTCGAGTATCCTGGCGAATGCACAGTGAATTTCACCGGGAATTTCACTTTGCTCGGACAAAAGTCTGCCGCACGAGGAGCAGTAACGAGTATTATTTTGTTTTAATATTCTAATTAACGGAGCTTATTTGGCGCGACTGCCGCGTATTCGAAATCGCACAACTTGCAAACCATCGGAAATACGATAGCGTACACGAGAAAGCTCTTTACTCGTGACTTTCGACGTGGCATCTGAAATCGATCAAGCGTGTTGATCTCAGGATCCCAGATTAATGGGTTAAATGATTTCTCTTCGATTTGTGCAACGTAACGGAAGGAATTGTATTTTCTTCTTGAACGATAGTATTGGCATACGGTACTACAGGTACTGACACGTGTTACTTCCTGCTCCGCGTCTACATGTGTGTAACGATCAGCGTAGAATCGCTGGAAATCGACAATTCAGAATACAATGGATAGAACGTAACGAGACGTAAACATTGGCGATTGGTTAGTCGGTAAAGTAGACGCGAATAGTCGTGGCAGAGGAACAACATAGATAGGCAAAACAGGTTACAATAGGATTAACAGATTACAGGCGAAAAAGAAAAGCACGACCGAAGACAGGACGAAAAAATCGATCAGTGATAAGCTCTGTTTCGCTGTAGCGTCTACGGCCGAATGTTTATGTCGTTAAAACTAGTTTATTTCTAATCCGTTTTGTTTAATAGTTCGTATCTATCAACCGATTTTACTAGGTGTGTTGTTAAACAGCTGCTCACGGAATTGGTATAATACAGTCGTAATAAAATCAGGATAAGAGTGTAGTGAATTTTTAATTCATCACTCACATGTAAATATGTACAACGTTATATCGTAGAACTCTATTTATATAAAGTTCGTCCGTTTGGACGATACTTTAATTATTGCCCGAACAAATGAACTCCTACTGGTTGAATAATTCGGGAAAATTGATTATCTCGTATAAAGACCGTGGGTGAAAAATACTTCATCATTCGATACTACGTCGATCGATCCCATTTCATCAGATCTGTCTTTTAATATGATTTTCAGACTAAATATATATTCTTGCCGGTTCTTTTAATTCAATATCGCGAATCATATTGAAATCGTTTAAAGTACATTCGATCGAATAACGTCGAATATATCGATCATCATAACATCAGATATACTTTTTCCGAGCTTCTCTTTCGCAAACGTACACACGTTTTTTAAAACTTCATTTTAGAAATCTTATATCTTTTAACTCGAGAAATCTCCCTCGGTTCAATCGCCGTATTAAAATAATATATTTTAAAAAATTGAAGAATATCAACTCCAAGTGTATAATTTGTCCCGCGAAGGATTCGTATAAACCGAGTTCAACTATAGAAACAACAATTCCCAGCTTCACGGGCAATTCAAACCGTTTCGTTCCTCGAAACATCGGCTAAAGAAATTTGACCAACGCTGTGCATATGCAGAACACCAGAATTATTTCGCGGTCGATTTATCGAACAAACTGGACCGAAGGAAAAATAAATAGACGAACGCGACGACGTGGATTCTCCATTAGTTTAGTCGGTCCTTAATCCTTGCACCTTGGCGTCGTCGGCAGGGTTGGTTTCGTGTCGTACAGCAACAGGCGAATCTATTTTCGCCAGCGGATCCATGCAGGGTGCTGCGCTTTGTCTAGCGCTTGGCCAGTATGTGGACGTGTCTCCTAACGATAGTTAATTATCATTAACGCGCAGCATAATGCGCGCGCGACTATAATCTCATTACGAGCGCATTTCGCCGGCGAATGCGTTTTCATGCAGTCAGAGCCAGCATGCGATCCGTGATACCGTCGAACCGGTGTCCGACACGAATCCAGGGCACGCGCGTACCCCTTGCTAAGTGACGTGTATGGGGTTGTGATTTAAATATACGGTCAGCCACTTCAAAAGGTAACCACCTCGTAAATTTGAAGCTTTATGAAGCTGTGTAACTGGTTATCCGCCAACAGTCGTGCAACAATATCGTTTGACTTTAGCCAAACTAAGTTTGCCTGGTGCGTGTCGCGATTATGGCGCGATCGCCAACGTGTCGGCGACCACAAAATATGATTTCGGGTAAATTCACACCTAGTCGAGTTTGCTTTTTTTTTTTTTTTTTTTTTTTTGTGGTATGACTTTCTGAGAGGGAATTTTATTTTCACGGCTGAAGAGCGGTACGTTCTTGCTGATGTTCGAGAACAGGCCACCGTCGGTTCTTCGTTTGCTCGTCACTTGCTCGCGAAAATGTTTCTTTTCCCAGTGTATTACGCGTACACTGTGTACGAAACATTTTGGGTAGAAGCTGCAAGCATCGTTCGTGAACGTGTTTGTTAAGGAATATGCACGTTCGGTAATGAACGGTCCGATATCGTGTAACCGAATGTAACGTAACATTTCCTTAGAGGAGGATCGACAATATTTTCAGGGTATCGGATATTACACAAGCAACGTTCAGTCAAGAGATTTCGCTGGATATTCGTTCGTAGATAAGAGTTAGAAAATTGGATTCTTAACTGGATGATGGAGTGGTTTTTCGAAATTAACCTTCGTCTATCAGATTCAGAGTCGATCGTCGATAATCCAACGAGACGCGTGATCGCGTACATCAAATTTAGAAGAAGGCGACTGCTGGGAATGTGCGAGCAACGTTTCGCAATTACTCGTTCGATCAGTGTACACTTCCTTTGGTATTTCACGCAACTGTCATTATGTGTTCAAGCCGAACTTCTTATACGTTTAAATGACAAACTAAGCGTGTGGGAAAATGCGAGAAAGTAGTTGAAATTATTTAAATTATCGTTGCGATTTTATTAGCATTAATTTACCATCGAACATTCGTTGGAATTTTATTACTAAGAATAACTTGGGTTACTCCGAAGGTTAGATTTGCTGAAAGTTGGAAAGTTAGTTTTCGTGCGTTCAAGTAAAATAGTTTGCATTAATCAAACGTAATATCGTCGAGGGCTTTGTAGCACAGAAACGTCCGGTTCTCGTTTGATCGCCGGAGTTAAGTTACATTGAATACGGTTAGTGCTTGGTGCTAACCGTAGCATTGGCCAACTTCTGGACAGTGCTCAGACTAGATAGAAACTCTGAGTGTTATTAACGTCGATGGCGTGCGGTTCTCCTAAAACTCTAAGTCCATGGCTAATGACCATATAGAAGCAAGCTGATATTGACCATAATCCTTACATTCTCTCAACACTCTACAACTGCTAACATCTTCAATCTACGTAGTTACGATTCTACCCTGGCTGCAGCGATAACTACGTTTCATCGTGAAATTCGTATTACTATACATCTCAATTGAATCGTCGAGTTTACATTACCGTAGAAATGTCGGGTCGAAGATAGATTTTCATTCGAAAAACGTTAAATAGCATAACGATAACTACGTATATGAAATTGTCTTTTTACTTGCTTTCGAGAAGCTATTTATTATTCCTCCTGCCTCTTCGTAGTGTTAAAAATATTGCATTGCTTGTCATAAAATTAAAATACCATTTGCGTTAATAATTCGATTCTAACATGTTGCTTTAATCCTCTACAATGTGGTAATATAATACTGTTCTTTAGTCATAAAATAGCATTAAAATAAAAAAAAATCACGCCTTTTAATATTTTTTATTAAAACTCGGTAGCTATGCGTCAACGTGCTTCAAACTAACCTCGTTTAGATGTTTTTTCGTACTGCGGATGAACTCGTGCGGATGTACTCGTCGGAAGTTTATGAATTTAGCAGAAGCAGCGCTTGATATCTTCCTCCGCCGAAAATTACTCGATTTAAAGCCCGTAAAAGGAATCTCGCTGCAAGATAGAAAGAGGAAATTTCGAAATGTTTCGCGAATCAATGCAATTGCCCGAGTTTGCAAGTCACGAACGTGGATCTTTTCGACTTTACGTTCTCGAATGCAGCAAACACGATTTCCAAACTGTAAAATCGATGCTAACGACACTGGCTCGTAAAGCCTGATACCAACGATGTCTCTCGTGTCGGCGCCGTTAAGCAACTTATCTTATGAAAGTCGACATCGATCACTTGCTAATTTCACTAACATTTCACCTTTCAAGTTTTAGAAAAATCTCCTTACGACTATCTGTCATGTAATCCTGGCTTTACCGACCTAACAAAGCTTTAACGAACGAATATAACGCAACATGTAAAACAAACAAGCTTGAAAGAAGAAGAAAAAAAGCGAACCCAAGCAACTCCCAATGGCAATGGGGAGAGCAAAAGCTAGCGGGGAGTCTCGAATTCCCCCCATCGGCGTTTCTTGTCTCCCATATTTCTCTTTCTCCCCGGGGGGAAAAAAAGCGATTCTTCATTTTCAGCGACGTTCGTGTCGGGAGTTCCTTCCATCGAACCGTCCGATATATACGGACCAGGAGGAGAGAACCTCGTAAGCACTTCCGCTTCTTCACCGTCGAAAAATAAGAAATAAAGACGGGAAAAGGAGAGAAAAGAGGGAAAGAAGAAAGAACTCGTATCCATTCGAGGAGTTTCTTTCGCCATAAATAAGGAACGGAATCGAGGAAATAAATGCTCGGAATGACGTCCGAAACAATTTCGTGGCGATTCTATTTTGCCTTCCCTTTCGTGGCGATTCTATTTCGCCTTCCCTTTCGTGGCGATTCTATTTTGCCTGTCCTTTCGTGGCTCCTTCGGAAATTCCTGTCGCAGTTCCGCCATTCCCCACGGGACGGCCGAATCGTATTTTCCAGCCGGACAATACACAAGAACGAAATACGTAAGCGCTACTTACACGGTACGCATGCACTCGCACACGCGAGCCATCGCGCATTCCGGAAACAGGATCGAACGCTCCCTTTTCCGTTTCTACTTCGAACAATTCCGACAGAATTGCCTGCTGTAGGATTCGCTGTTCCTCCGTCACTGCCTTCCGATTTATCGTAAACACATTCGGCGAATTCTGCTTTCTCGATTTGCCGCTTAATGGGATTAAAGGTGGACTATAGGGAGAATTCTAATATCGTAAGATAATTCGATCGAACGATTGGGGCAGTTTCATCATGGGGATACCGTGGTTTGGTTTCTGCCAAATGATTTATAGCCGAAGTTTATCGCTTGGGGTATTTCTGGAGCGAAGAAGAGGCTTATTGGAAGAGGAAATGTTCGTAGCTGTGGTAAGGTACGCGTCGTACTTTGCTGCTTTATGTGACGAGTAATGGAGATTGTCGTAGTTAGAAGAGAGATAGCATGATGGAATGACCGTTAAGACCGGGAAACGTGATAGTCTTCCTTAGTCGTAAAGCGGAAAAGCCTTATTCTCATTTTTAGACGTTCTGGGCGCGTACATAGACGGTAAAGGAATCTCGAAAACGTCCCACGAAGTTACAATTTCAACGGCAATAAATGACACGGAATAGCGTTGAAAGTTACAAACGAACGAATTACTCGGAGAGCGTGGGCCACGCGTCTGTCTAAATGGAAACAAATATGGCCATTTAACAGAAGGTTACCTTAAAATCTCGGAGGCGCGCCCAGACACAGATGAGATTTACGACTATGGTACGACGCCCTTCTCGGACCTCGGTAAGTTTCGCTGCAAACATCGTATATGCGAATACGATGTACGTATGTAAATGAGATGCGCGATATCGCAGTTCGTAAAAACTTCGTTGGAGCGTTACGGTATAGCAGCGTCGATTAATACTTCGGTCGCAGATTGTCACCTCGCAGCACAATTTCTACGAGACGTAAATCGATAGCCTCGCTCGCATACATTCGCTCCATCTTCTGTATCAGCCAGCTCACCCATCCTAACGCACATACGCACGCGTACGTTCGCAGTCATCTACGTGCGAACGTAGTATGAAAAACTTTGGAACGATGCAACTATCGCAACCATTCTGTACCCGCGATAATCTGTAACAACGGAAGCCGAAAAACACGAAGCGTTGTTTCAGTTTCCATTTTCCTACATTCAGCGTAATCCATTATTTACACCGGCAACATCCAGCCATGGTTGCACCGGTAACAGCAACCATTTCGTTTCTCGCTTTTCGCCCAGAGACAAGTATGAATACGCGCTGCGCAATGGGTAGAGAAACAGGCGAGAAAGACGCGGAAGGGAATAACACGTCTGTGCAAAGAATAACGCGACCCTTGAAAAATGATACGACCGGCTTGATCCACGAAACAGCTCGATGCAGGCTTAATAAATCATGCTGGCGTGTACGCAAAACCGTGTTAAAAGAATGCGGGATACAGGAAGTAAATCGGACGCGAAGGGAACGAGAATTATATTCTACGGGGACTCGTTACTTCGACGGCCGACCGTATTGAGGCGAGGTACGGAGAACCGGAGGACGTTATACTTGGCCGTAATTTATCATTTGAAGGAGACACTTCTCGTCTTGACGAGGAAGGACGAAGGACGATACAAGTTGCAACGTCGTAGAAATTTATTTCGTACACATTGTACGTAACGATGCATTATAGGTTGCGTGCTAATGTAATTGGATCTTGGCGATATCTTAGAATTCTTACGAGGATTTCGCATGAAATTTTAAGCTCGCTGAACCGCGTTATGTGTTTCCTTTGACCTTTATCCTGTTATTCGATAAACTTCCCCGGTAATTGAAACTAATCCGCAAGATACTCGCACGCGTGTTACACACCCTCTGTTGACGCTGCAACCTCAAATATTTTTCTATGGGAAAAGTCTGATGCTCTTCCATACGACCTCCGCGTTATAGAGAAGTCGCTTGCGCGTTTAGGACATCTGGACGAAAGAATAAACAGAGAATCGATCAAACGAATTGACCGAAACCTCGAGTACGAAATCTATCTACCTTGGTCTTAGTTTGTGATATTTAAAAGACGGAAAAGAAGAACGTGCTTCACTGCGCCAATCCGCCGCTTGATACTTCAATCTTGGACTTGTCACAGAAATGACGAAGAAATCTTCGTATCCTAAGTAAGGATATACGTTGATCACAAGCGCTCTTCGTAAAACCTTACAAGTATCAGAAACTAATTGATGTTACGTATAGTAACTTTATCTGACAAAATAGCTGACGATCTCGTGAATTTCTATAGGCTCCGTAAACGTTCCGTAGTCGGTGAAACGACACCGATTGTCGCACAGCGAATGAGTCGCAGCATACAGACGCTTACCGGGAACTTTATTTTATATTATTGCGTAAATGGATAAAAGATATAGAAGATCTATAGAATGATCGAGATTCTTCTGTATCAACTTGGACAATTAGTCCTCTAGACGAAAGGAAGATTAAAACGCTAACATTAAAATACTAAAGAAACAAACGCTGGCGCAGTGTCCTACGAAGCAATAAAAAAGAATAACAGGCAAAGAGAACGAGAAAACGATTGCCAGAGAAGATTAGAATTTCTAAAACTGGTAAACAGGATTTAACCATCGCTGAGGCTGTGGTTGATGGGGCCAGGGCAAATGTTACTCGCGTTTCATCCGGCGAGCGCTCTCTGTGTACACTGTACCGCAATTTTCCGTTTGCTTCTCTCTAACGAAGAATAATGGAATTTGCTGCCGAGGATGCTGTAGAATTCTGGCCTTCATTTCCTGGCGAAAATCTACCACCTTTTACCATGTGTCGATGCACGCTCTCCTCCTTTCTATCTCTCTTTTCCTGGCGACATACACAGGTACGTTTATCCAATTGCAGGCAACGGTACGCGTCTCGTGAAAATTATAACAGTATAGAACGCGAATATAGAATCGCGAAACGAATTGCAGGAGGCGCAGGAGAAAAAAAAGCGAAACGAAGGAAACATTTCCAATTTAACGCGCACAGAAAATACCAGGAGGCAATTTTTCACGATTCGACCGGCAACAAATCTAATTGTCGCGTTTTCGGCTACTTTCCCCCCGGCTGTTTAAATTGACATGTTTAATATTTGTTCGAATACATCGACGATTCTTCCGCGATCTTAGCAACGTTGCAGCTTCCAAACTTTCCAAACTTCAGCGTGAAAGTGGAATCCCATGGCGTGTACGTACGTCATCGTGTATTTGCAATAAATGCGTTGTAAACGTATTTTCGGTTTCGTATTTTACCAATATAATTCCAACGCGTTTCGTCTAACACACGCGATCTATTAGGTTGTCCGAAAAGTTTCCTTCGTTTTATGAGAAATTAATGGACGCACAATTATTTCGTCAAGTTACGTACCATCCATTTTGTTCCGTTGAGACAAACACCGCGACATTTCACAGAATTGGTTTCGCGTTTGTACGAAGGTACATTGTTGTAAAAAGCACGTTTGCTAAAGAAAGACACTTTTCGGACAATCTAACACTCGTAAAGGATTTCTACGAGCCTGTTCGAATTATATGAATCACAGAAACAGATAACGTTATGTAAATAAACGTTGCATTCGCGGTGTTCTCTTAAAACTCTCCTAGATTTCCCCTTTAAAGCTTTACCCGCTGAAGGCATCGGCCCCCTTAAAACGCCTCGTGCCATACACGCGCGTATTCTCAGCGGCCATTCAGCGTTTCGCGAAGGGCCGCACTTACGCGTTTCTAACGATCCTCGCTTTTCATTCCAGCCAACGCGTCACACTTTCACCCTCCTTCATCTTCCAAGTCGCATGACTGTCACGTTGTTTCGCTGGAAGCAGGGCGGCGAAATTCTCCTCGTTCATCGAAAACTTTCGCGCGTTTAATCCCACGAGCTGTTCGTGGTTATTACTCTTGTCTTCGGTATCCTCTTTGCACGCGCGTTAAATCAGAGATTCGTATCGCGCACGAAGTAGCAAGTAGGTTTTTCGCAGTCCATTTCCCGTAACGATGCTATCAGACGAAAGTTTAATTAACTTTAACGTGCCGTTTTGTTACGGACAAAAAGCTCGTGTTCCTTGGCCGGCCGGACCAACTAAACTTTGCTGTTCGTTAAATAGCGCGCGGAACAGCGGATGCTATTCCATAAAACTATCCCTGGTTCGGCAGACACGGCAGGAAATATAAAAATCTTCGCAACAACAAGCTCGCCACGTCGTTGTTACCGTGCAGATGAGCATCCCAGTTTCCGCATTGTTCTTTCATGGTATCGTTCATTACGCGACAAAGTACAAACGTTGAACAGCGTGCACGTACGTTTCAATTTCAATTTTAATTCGAATTTCAATTATGCATTTTTACGTCTCGTAGTGTTGTAACGTTTGAATTACAAATGTAGAGCAAATGATAATAATACGGCACAGGCTAGGCCAATTACGAGCAATCGTGATTTTAAACTGCATACGATAGTAGCAGTATTTATGCTAACTTCCGTCGACTGTTTATCGTTACGCTTTATATCTCATAGTAACAGACGTTGATCTTCGTTGAATTTTTAATTATTGAGGTTATTCGATGTGTAAGCAGAGAAACTCGTGGATAAATTGTAAGGTAGAAAATATATTTAAATAGAAGTGTAATTATAAGTAAGGATACAATTTGAGCTGGTCCAGATCCGCACGCTAGCTGTGTTACCCAATAACTGAAAATCCCGAAACCAACGTCGCCTGTCTACTGTTTATGGTCTGTCTTCGTCGCAGTCTTTTGTCTACGCGCTGTCGATGGATTCGGTGCTTGAGAAAACTAAGAAGACCAGATGTAGAGTTTTCTCAGAAGTGGTGACTACTTCAACATTAATAATAATATTTTTCAAATAATTGTGCAACATGGAACGTGGTAGCAAGTATTTTCAAAGACCTGCCATTCTTAGGATCGGCAAGCCAGCAAACGGAGCTGTCAATTATCTCGAAATCCTCGATACAATTTCGTGAATTATCAATCTCTCTGATATAAATATTAAACGGTCGTCATATCATCGTTATCGAATTCTCTTTCTAACAATTCATCACCGTGAAATATTCTTGCAAGGAATCTTACAGCTCGTGGAATCTCATTTCGAGTGCATTCGGCTCTTACTTTCCTGCATTCCTTTATCTGCAATTTTCTAGCCTCCTAGACCGAGCAACGCTAATCCGGAACAACGTACTTTTAAGAATAGTCGAAGGCAATCGTAGATTTACAGTGTTCGAGATAGGAGCTGTATGCGACTGTAAGATTGATCGCTCGCGGAAGATGCGCGGGAATGTTTTGAATTGCAAGAGAATCGATGTTGCTTCCTTGGGGAATGGAAACGTAGTTCGCGAAGGATCTGAGCAAGAAAGGGGAAGGATAATCGTCTCTTGCATAGGAAAGAACCTCTGAACAGCCAGATTCTTCTGTTCGTGTAGAAATAATTGAGTGGCTTTTGCTCTTTAACCCATTAAGGACATCGATGTGTCGCGACTGCGTACACACAAATTTCGTGAAATTTCATAAAATTGTGAAATCTAGAAAATATTAACGAACGATCCATGATCCGTGTATCGTAATCAGCGATCGTTACAGCGTATCAAACCGACGTAAAATATGGAGGAGACTCTTCGCAGTCCTTCGTGTGACAATGGATCTCTATAGATATATTGCGGGACTATTCAAGCCTGTTATGGCATATCACTATCACTATCATCTACGACAACTCGAAACTCCAAGGCCCTCAGGATCGATCTGGAACCTCTGGTATTGTGAGGCTACCTTATCGCCTACGGTTACCCAAAATCTCAAATCTCTTAAGACCATTCCTAAGCGTTCCACAGCAAAGCGTTATCTCATTGGCCGCAACAGCTCGAAATTCCTCAATATTCAGAAACCTACGTGATATCCTCTCTTTCTCTTTCCCTCTAGCGCGTATTATTCAAAATAGGGGTGTATAAACCCGGCAACCTACCCGAGCAGAGGTTATTATAATTCCAAAGCACAATCTCGAGCGATACTGTGAAACGTTGCCTCTGTATATTTCGAATAAATAAAATACCAACTGAGAGAACGTTCCGTGGGTTTCCTTAATAGTTTTTCGCGTCTCGTAAAGGTCGAAATATCTACGTTTCATCTTCTGCTGTTTTATCAACCCTTCGCAGTGATAAGTCGAGCTGCATTTGACATTACCGTTCCTTTTATCAGCAATTTATCCTTTCTTTCTTTTTTTCTTCCCTTCTTTTTCGTGTGCGTAATTTAAAACTCGATACAGAAGAATTACGTAATTTATCAGCGGAAAATAACGACAGACACTCGATACGTTTCTAAATGTAGAATTACAGAATGATAGAATTTCTTAGTTACGTGAGTCGAATACCAACCGGGAATAAAGGCCTGAAGCGTGTTTAGCGTATTTCGAGATCAGTCGGTTTGTAGGTTACACTGTACTCGTAACGCTGCGGTGAAATTCTCCTGTGCTTTGCACGCTTATTCCATCGAAAGATGGTTCCGCGGAACTGCTGGGGATCGTAATCGTATAATTCATTTCGATGCGAAGTAATCAAAGCGGAGAATAAACAACAAACGATAAACTCGCTTCGTGAGAAAATACGTATTTCGATCCAAAACTTCTTACCGAAAAGTGTTTTAATTAAACCTTCGCAGCCTAACACAGTCTTTGAATTTAATCTATCGAATATGAGAACCAGTCACAACGAAATGTTGAAAGGTGCTGAAACTGCAAAGGGTTAACTTCTTTCCACTTGTTCAGTCAGTCCGGTGTGAAATACGAAATTGATTGGGAATTAATTAGATCGAACGAACGTTGCCAAAATTTCGTCTCCGTCCATGTGGGAAGACAACCGCTGGTTCGTCAAGCAATTAGTCGTCTAAACGAGTAAAAAGGAACTCGTTCTCTAAAGTTGAAACGACCAAACGCGATCGTGATGACGGAGGTCAGCTCGGAAAATTAATTGACGTTCTATTAGCTCGGAACCACCGTAACTGTTGATGAATTTCTGATTAATAGCGACGTCATGATGTGCGACCGGAGAACTTGGGATAATGTTTGAGCATAATGGATTTGGACCGGGCCATTAACCAACCACATTAGCGTCCGGCTAAGAAAACAGGGTAGGGGAACCGGGTAATACGTTGCTCTGGCCGAGTCTAGTTCAATTTATGTTCCAACGTTCGCGAAAATAATTGAATAAACAAGCAGTGGATTCTTAGCTTTCCTTAAATGCATTCTCTTAGGTCCCTGAAATTTTATTCTGCAAATATACTTATCCGGCATGTTATTTTCAACAGAAACAAGGAAGTTAAGGAAACGAAAGTACTCGTTTGGCTCGACTAACTCGCGCTGCAATTTTTTCGCCGATTATTTTCGGTGTTCATTTCCTCGCACTCCGAATCGACGAACAATTTTTCACGATGCAATTACCGACTCTTCGTTTAGAAGAAATTTATATCTCGCGATATTTCTTACTGGATAAATTTCCTAGCGCCGATAATTGTACTCGATCGTCGAATTAAACCATCCAGTTTCTGGCAAGTTTCGACGTTTTAAAATAGTTTGACTTTCGGATGCAAATAAACGAACATCTTGTCTTCTCTAGAAATTATATCGTCTATACATAGCATAAAATAAAGTTCGGCTATGCATTTTTCGCCATTTTAAGAAACATTTCGCGAACATGGTTTAGATACGCGAAACATTGACCTATGACGAAAGTGGAGCAGGAGTCGAAAATTCGAAGCACAGACAGTTTGCTTATATTCGCAACGCAATAGCATCTTCTTCGCTGGGATCGTATTTCGTTTAGAATTTCTGCCACGATATTTCTCTTTTCGGCCTGCGATATGTTAGGAACTCGACGAATTCCCTGTTCGACACTCGATGTTGTTTCTCCGTCAACACAACGTTTGCCGAGCCTGCAGGAATTCACGAGATCGTCAGCTATGTTAGGTTAGGTTGTCCGCAAAGTTTCTTTCGTTTTATGAGGAAGTAATAGACGCACGATTATTTTGTCAAGTTACGTGTTCTGTTGAGATAAACACCGCAACATTTCACAGAATTGGTTTCGCGTTTCTACGAAGCTGCATTGTTGTAAAAGACGCGTTTGCGAAGGAAAGACACTTTCCGGACAACCTAATATAAGGTGCCGGCCAAAACAGGGTATTTTAGCTGCTAGAGTAACATAGAATATGTTAAAAGGAAGAAATATGTGAATGAACGCCGGCGAAATACAATTTATTCGTTTTTCAATTTCCTACTATTTCCCAAAGTAATTTCCGGATAATTTGGCACGAGCGATTACAGGCTGGTTTCGTAATTGACTAGTGTTAATATATTAACGTATCACATGCTAGAAAGTTCAATTAAAGTCGCGCAATATGTTTCCTTTAATTTCACCTCCACGATGGGCAAAGTTTCGAAAAGATACGACAAAGTTTCATCGATAACGCTGTCCAAAGTTTAATTATTTTTCTCGCATCGTTGCATAATTGATAGAACCGACGGGACCTCGCTCGACTCGTATATGGGCGGAAAATTTGATTTTTATTTTATCATCGATACATGTCGCGATTATAACGTATAAAACACCATGACGATAAAAATATTACGCTTTAATTGCTAGAAAAATATTTGCCATCGTTGTAACAGTAACGATATGTAACGCGACAAACGAAACGATCGCAAACTGTGTTTGCCGCTTCGTTGCCGAAGAAGCGAAATTCCCCAAAGACCTCGACTCATCTGGAGAGCCATTCGAGTTCGAACAAAACTCGAAGCACTCGTGTCTCTCTCCATCGGCATGATCCTTTGAGAGAAAAGATAAAGAAAGGGAAAGGGTGCGCATCGTATCAAGCACGGGGAAAAGCTTCTATCGATTTCTTGCCTGTTGTTCCTCTTCAATGTAGGAGGTTGATTAATTCAAGGCGATGTACAAAATGAAAGATAAATGTAGGTACAAAGAGGGGCGAAGTTCGTGCCATACTTCGATTCTACGATGAAACGTAAATCTAACTCGTTGACGAAGAAAGACGAAAGTTAACGGGTCAGCCGAACTGCAAATCTTTCAAGTGTAATATTAATTTTAAGTTGTGTCTTGTTTTTTTTATATATATATATAGAAAGGCAGAAAGTTGTAAGAAACGTAAAACAAGCTTTCGTGAAAAGAGAGACAGACATTTTTTAACTTGGTAATTTCTGTACGTAGACGTTTTTCTATTTTCTTGTCTCTTCTAAAATGTCGTTTCGTTTCTGTTAAAAATGAATTGTACGATATATGTGGTGGAAAATGGCACGTGGTTTATTTAATTAAAAGTTTTGAAAACAAAACTCGACGCGCATCGAGAAGGTGACGGAAACTTTCGATATCTGTGCTTCTGGAAGTTTCTTGTTCGGAAACTCGACCTCGTGAAACGACGCTAGCTTGGAAATAATTGCCACGCGAAACTTCTTTCCCGGGAAGTTGGCATAATTGCACGCAACCGAGTGTCCAACTTTTTCTTATTATCCGTGTCAATTTGTATCTTTATTGCCGGTTAAATCAATGAACAACGCTTTCTATTTTACATAACTTACGAATGAATATATTGCACGACGAGCGAAACTTTAATTTTTAATTGGTTTAATCTACGATTCACCATTCATAATTAAAATTCGCATTTCAAATTACAAATTTAACGTACTGAATTTCAAAATTTCATATATTTCGAGCAACAGAATTTTTAATCTTCTGCAAACTAACTCGTTGATTTTGACTGAATTTTCATTTCAATCGAATTCTTAACTAATTCAACTAAAAATTGTATCTAAAATTGTATACTTAGCGGTAAATCCTCGTACAAAGATTTCGACGAGACCTTTAACCCTGTTCCTTGTACAAAGAAGTTCAGAGTGCTCGTTGGAGAATTGAAATGCCATCCTTCTCGAAATATATTCATTTTCTGATCAAATGCAACTTATATTTCTTTCGAGTGCCACGTTTCGTTGCGAGATCATTTCGACGTTTCGTCTAAGAATTTTACGTAACAGCGAGAACTTGCCAATATTAACGAAGATTCTTAAACGCAGTAACTTTATTATACCAGAACAGTTTGTTGCAATCGTACATTTACAAATATATCACGATATGATTACGGTTATGACAAAAAGCTATTTATCGTGAAAATCTATAATGAAAATCGACAAAGCTGCAATTAAGAGCAAATGAATTTCATTTTATCTTTATTCGATATTTTCTTTCCAATTTAATCGAATGTTACTCGTTATCAATTTACAAATATTCCTCGAAAAAGTTGCTTCATCACCATCCATAGCAATGTTCTTTCGCTTTAATCCTTCGAATCGAAAAATTTCATAATTAGCGGACCGCGCGAGCGAGCGATATTTTTGTTATTCTTTAAACAACATTGTGTGCATTTTCCTTGTACAATCGGAATGCATTGGAATCCGTAATTATGACGAAAAACAATACTTATTAGAGCTTACCGTCGCGTCGTGTCAGTTCGAGCATGGAACGATAATTCGCAGGCGTAACGCTATCGAGGCGAAGTTCGAATGTTCCGTGGCGCGGTGCGACCATTGAAATTTAATTATGATTCATGCTCGAATGTCTGCCAGTCATGCGAAGCTTACACGACGCAAACGACTCTTCCTATATGCATGTACATGCATTAGTACGTATGAATTTCTGCTCCATATTTCTCTTTTACTACGTGCGGAACTATTATCGCGGTGCGCTAATTTTCCTTCGAAGGACGTTTAAAAAAAAGGACGAAAAATTGCAGACATTTCGTCTCGTTGTTTTCCGCAAAGGATCGCGTGACGGGGGAAATTCCAAGCGATAAATCACGCGTTTTGTCCTATTTTTTCTAGCAGGTAGAAACGTTTTAAACATTTTAAGCTTAGCTACTTTGTCTTCCCTTTTTCCTCTCGCGATAGTAGAATGTTTACAGTACCATGTGTATCTTTCATACACTGAAGAATTTACTTTTTAACTCCTTGCAAAAATCTGTTGCCAAGTACCTGCTCTTCTTTCCCGCGCAGAGACAGCATCATCGTTTTCGTCCGTCGATGCGTTTAAAATAGAAACGACAGGAATAACAACGAGTACGCAAACGCGGACCGTGACGCAAGTATTGGGTTGTCCGAAAAGTGTCTTTCTTTTACTGACGCGTATTTTACAACGACGCATCTTTATGCAAACATTTTTTTTTGTTTATTTATTTACATTTTACAATTTGTCCAGTAGGACATTTGGTAAAATATTATAGCTTAGTGATATAGTATTATAACATGTGGATGGCTACCCCCAGTGGGATACCATCTTCGAATTTGATTGATTTATTTCTTTAATCATCTCAGATAATACGTGTTTGTTAGGTTATGTCCTTTGTGAGATCTGTTGGGTGTTTCCTTTTTATTTATGCAAGCATGAAACCTAATCTGTCGAACGTTGTGATCTTTATCTTGATAGAACTGAGGTGATGATAGACGTAAGTGCCCAAGAAATACTCTCGATGTTCAACAATAAAGTTTATTTAATAATTAACAGTCAACAATAAACAATCACGTTTCTCGAATATGTTTGCTTCGCTGTTACGCTAGAACTTTCGCACTCTGCTGTTCAAAACGGAATGAATCTTTTGTCCAAAACCAAACGGATTCTTTTCTTTGTTGCCTCTCGATATCCCCAATACGTACGCGTTTGTTAGACGTCCGCGACCGTTGCCGTCTTCCGAATATTCGGTGAAAGAATCGTAAGGATATCGATGGTGCTGTAACATCAATTCACATCAGAGACCAGGCCACGCAACGCGGACAAGATGGTAGCCGGATATCTACACATCCTTGGCGCGTACCCTCAATAGTCTTAAGGACCCACTGTGGGTCTTGGCATTTTTCATAGTTAAGGTCCTTCAGACCAAACGAGTATCTTTTATTTTAAGTGACCCTTTACATTTATCGTTTCCTACGGGTTAACACGGGAAAGTTAGCTTTTCTCACGTTCGGTATCTTCCGTTAGCAACTTTCTCTCGAGTTCCCTTTCTCTCGAAAACCCTTCCTGATCCACCAACCTTCTTATTATCCAATCGGAAGCGGTGTCTACTGCCCTCACTTTCTTAATCAAAATTGTCGTCAACAAATCCGATGGTCCCGTGCGCTTAGACACACCCACCCCTGGCTTTCCTCCGCCACGACATCGTCACTAAACTTTACTTATTCTCTATCCTTAGAATAGTCAACGTATCTTTAGCTGTTTCTACCCTTAGGCCAGTCGCGTACTTGATCAGCGTATACTCAATCGTGAATATTAAGTGCAAAAAATAAAGTTTAATAAAAAGGAAAGTTAATAGTTGTGTTTCGGCTCGAGCTTGTTTTTATCGTATAACCGTCAAGTTTACGTGACAGTGCATTAGCCAAGTCGGCCTTACGCTTTGATGGTATAGCGCTTTGTGTCGCGAAGCCGTCAGAAAGTTCCGTCGTCGAGTGCCGCCACAAAATAAAATGCATCGTACGTAATTCGATAAAATAATATAAAACGAAAAATGTTGTGCATCCATTATTTCCTCGTAAAACGAAAGAAACTTTTCGGCCTGATATTTCGCAAACTCCACTTACGCGTCTTAACGAAACACGAAAATCCTTGATAAGGTGAATTATTCAGGAGTGAAACTCCCCTATACAAAGCTATTATACGTACACTGTAAAAGCATCGCCGGTTCGCTCCCTTTCTTCCAACATAAACGAACGCGATGGAAAAGTAGGCAAAACCTCGTGAAACCAGCGAGCGTGCCGCCTCGAGGAAGCAGAAACGAAACGTCGACGACCACGACGACCACGTATCGTCGAAAACGGCGTTTGCAGGCGCCATAGAAAATAACGTGGGAACGACAGGACAGAGGAAGAAGGAAATTATGGACGGTGAAGCGATCCGGTTTGACAGTGACAAATAGCGAGCGTTTGGCGAGGTGACGATGTCTCGCGGGTCGATGGCTAACCACTTTATAACGCAATGCGGGCCGTGTCCTGATGGAACGTATCAGCCACGCGTATCCGTTTTACTGCGACCCGTTGTCGGTCGCGTTATGGCCACCATAAAAGACTCGCGCCGTATAGAAGGTAACGCCGCGCTAACGTGGATGGAACAACGACGAGGAGATACGCCACGCCGCCGTTGCACGGTCCATACGTACTCACACAAGCACCAAGGCCTTTGTAAATATTTAAAGTGCAGAAACCTTCGTGAATGTTTATGAGGAAAGTGGCTGGTCGGGCCGAGTCACGTGACCCCATTGTGTTTTCAGAGCAGCGTACGTGCCGACTTCTCCGGAAGGTTGCCGCGAATAGTCGCGTCCGAGTTTCTCGAAAAGCAGCTAGAATCCTGGAATAGTCGCGAACTTGCTGGAACTTGGCAATTTAAAGCGTTTTGATATCGGAATGCAAAGGGTTATGATGCAGGAGATAATCGCGCAATTGGAGCGGATTATTTGCTAAGAGGTAGACAAGTGGCGCAAGGTTCTTAGAACGATTTTCTTCCCTTCTTTTCTTCTCTGTGTTCTTCCTTAATTTCGTTTATTTATTTGCCAACGATGATAATCAAGTTAGGAGAGTTCCGACGTTGCGGTTACGCAAAGGGAATTTCAAATGCTTTCTATCGTAGTTATCTTCTCAGCCGTATGGATCGGTTCTCTTTAATCGATAAGCCTATCGATCGTCTAATTTCTTAGCTATTTAGAGATTAATCTCGCTTGCAATTTAATGGAACAAACACTTGTCAGCTGGAGAGGAAACGTAACGATGTCAAACAGTGATACGTTGTTACATGCCCATCGGTACATGGTTGAATCCATCGCACCAATTGTTTAATACATGATGCAGATTCACGATACGATACGTCGACTGTAATAGCGATCACTTGTTGCTGGCCGTAATCATTAATTTTAGTCATTGAGCAGGTTTCAGTGCGGTTCGTATATCATTGCTACAAATCTAAACGCCTAGTACCGTGACGTAAGACTTTTTCTATTGTCTTACGAACGTTCGAACGATCGTTGGATCCCGCTTGGAACGAAATAGAAACTAAGAGAGAAAAACGCGGAACAAACGCAATTCCTGCGGGCGATTTGATACGAAGATTGAATTATCGCGAAAATGAAAATTCCATCGAACGTGCGGAACACGATCGATCGTAAACCGATTGATATTCACACCCGATTCGTTCATAAACACGACGTTTAAAAACTCTGATCTATCGGGCGATGTTTCAAATTCAACGATATAACATTTTTTCTAATTCGTGCGAAATAAGAGTTTTCCTCTGGTCGTTGAAAAGTTGAAACTCCATCTCATTACCAAGCACGCGATAAACGAGCATAAACGATAGACTAAAATTTTCATTTTCCACGGCATATTAATTTCACGACTAGATAAAGTCGTGAGCGTTGTTAATTGGCTAACCGGCGATTAGAAACGAGTTAACACGGCGATAATGAAAAAGTTAAGGGCTCGATTGCGTGCAATTATGCCAACTTCGCGGGGAAGTTGCTGCGACGATTATTTCCAAGTTGGCGTCGTTCCACGAGGTGGAGTTTTCAAACAAGAACCTGCGCCGCGACGTAGATATCGGAAGTTACCGCCGACTTTTTCCTACGAATCGAGATTCGTTTTGAAACTTTTGATTAAACAATCTCCGTACGGCTTCTTTCGTTGTACCGACCGATGAAAGAAGCACAGAATGTTCAACGGGCTTTAATCTAAACGATTTTTCGTTTCATCGACTTGGCGGAGGTATGGAGAGACTCCAAGTTAATAATTTAAAATCGATACGTCATATATAAAGTCCTGTGATTTTTACTAACGAATAGTATTCTCCATGGAGAACGTGTATTTCTTTTAGAGCCAGAATTTATTTCCTACGGTTCTTCTTTTCTGTTATTCGATAAACACATCGTCCTAAACTATTAAGAAAATCGACAAATAGCGTGGCGGTGAAAGTTCGACTTTGAAATTTCCAATAAATTGTCATAATACTCGAATAGAATCCTTTGCATCGAATATCGTACACGCTCTTTCGTATATTCCGAAAATATATAAAATTCAACCGACACCTTTTAAACGTGTCGATAACGATTATCGAAAGTTTCTAACGCAATCGTACGATATTCAGAATGATTTCAATGGAAACGCTTATTAATTGCTTTTAATAAAATACCCTTAACACTTTACCGACCGTTAGCGGTTCAACCAGCATCTCAGGCTCAGATTCTCCCTGGCGCTGGTTCCGTTTCCATTTAGACTCCCAATACCATTCTTTTCGTTCGTCGCGAGCGATAAGTTTTTCAAATTGCTATAAAACTGTGGGAGCTTACAGAGCAACGCGACTGACCGAGGTACCTTAGTACTAAATAACAAATTACTGCTGAAATAATGAAAAAGATTGTCGGCGACAAAAAGCAGATTAATTGGCTATCGGTCGGTAAGCGTCGGCAACAAAAAACCGATTAATCGGCTATCGGTCGGTAAGCATCGACGATAAAAACCGATTAATCGGCTATCGGTAGGTAAAGTGTTAAGCCGTCGTACGAACGTTTCGCTAATGCTTTTTATTCGTATTTGTACCAGGTTGTCCGAAAAGTGTCTTCCTTTTACAGACGCGTCTTCTATAACGATGCATCTTTATGCAAACATGAAACCTAATCAAATGTCGAACGTTGTGATCTTTGTTTTGATAGAACAAAACGGACCATAATTCGATAAAATAATATAAAACGGAAAATGTTGTGCATCCATTATTTCCTTATAAAACGAAAGAAACTTTTCGGACGACCTGATACATTAAATAAACAGCATGCTGACTCGCCCTGATCCGCGGAGGCATTATTAGGCTGTCTGTGCGATGGCCTGAAGAATGCATTTTAACGTGAAACATGCTACGAAAGCACGACACATCTCGCCGTGATTAGTGTATAACTAATATCGTAATTAAGCTTTCACGGTGACGCGGAGGGAATACGAGGAAGCATTGCGATGGAATTTCACGGGGTCAAATCTAATTTCAACCGACAACTATGCACATATTTGATTGAAACGTACACATTCAACGGAGCTCTTCGAAACCCGATGAATATTCAACGACCCGTCAGTATCCTTAAAACGCGTCGCTCAAACGTACCCCGACGTTACGTTTCACGTTAATTTATCGAGCGAATTATAAGCTGCACCGGCTATATATGTATATAAACCGAAGATAAAAAGGGAAAGAAATTTCGTCCTTTGGGTTGGCAATCCGACGCAACTTTTTCTCTTTTTTCTTTTCTTTATTATCGCTCGTGCGTTTGCTGCACTTTAACGAAACGATAGGACGGACTACAACCTCCTTAGAAATTCTGCGAAAGTTTGGATGACAGAGGAGCGAAGGACGAACTTAGAAAATTGATTAATAGCAGTAATACGTTTTATGGTCGAGTTTCTCGATACCCTAAGAGCAGACAGTTTGTTACGCGAGTCCGTTTTTTTTATTAAACAATGTCGGACAAAGTGGAAGGAGATGTTCGCTAGGAAACTCGCGTATCCGTTGTCTCGTTTTTTAATATATCCAGTTTCTGGCGTAGCAGCGACGCGGAGTATGTTTATTACTGCTCTGGTTTCTCGGCTCTCTGAATATTTTAAAGATTATTCGTCCGCCGCCCTTTTGCAGCCGCGTTTCAAATCGACTATACGGTTTACAAGATGCTTCGACGTAACATGCTTTCACGGATATCAAATATGCAGCTTGCGCGGTAAAAACGTGAACCGTTGGCAAAATGCGAACGTTGCGGAAGATGAAAAAAAAAAGAAGAAGAAAAAGAAAAGAGACTGAACGAACTTAGCGAGGAATTAAACGCGCGTCGAACGCTCGTTAACGATTACTTCCAAATTATAAAACATGAAACTTCGTCAAAAATCAATGTTATTCGATCGTTTCACGTTTTATCGGTTTATGTAATTAGCTGTTTGATCGATCGCATTCGCGTTCAACGGACGATATTTGTCATTCTTTCTCGGATCATTCGATGATTTTGTGAGAATTTATTAACTTTCAAGCTTGTGCGACAATTTTCGATTTACGAGTTTACGCGGATCGGTGTTGTTTCACGGTAACAACGAACACGACATTCCGGATGAACATCTGTGTATTTAAACAACAGCTATTGTCATCGTTGGCTAACTTTTTCAGTTCGCCGAATCACGATGCTTTTCGAACGCGCAGGCTGGATTGTCCACGCGTACTCGCCAATACACACCTACACACATATATCTTTCACGCCTTTGTGTGCCCAGAAGTTTGCAATTCGGTATTTGGAAACGTACACGCTGTCTCGCCAAAAGCCAAACACCTAAACACGTCCTTTGTTTCTAATGACAGATAGCTCTGTTTGTTTAAACGATGCAATCTACATTTCAATGGAGAAACATGTTTCAGCTGTATTTATTGTATTATTTCCACGGCTTTTTTCTCGCTAGAAACAAACTTCTACGATCTTCCCATGTCGTCGTTATTTCTTTGAAAGGGATACTCGCCCGATTTCATCGTACTGTTACCAAGATACTTTTAAACCGGTCCAATTGTGAATTACAAGAAGATAATAAAATTCGCTACAATGAATTTGAGATTATTAAACTTCGTTTCACGCGATACACATTTTCAATATCACGATACAGATATATAAAAGTTACGTTTATATCCATTGGCAATATGTGTACGCTTGCTGGGTAAGGGGGAAAAGCTTACGAAAGTTGTCGAAATTCTCAAAAGCCTAAAGCGACGTTTCGACCTGGGTATCGCGATGTTAACGACTGTCGGAGGATCTCGACGCGAAGAGTATCAGGAACATAAAGTTGCAAAGCGTTAGGTGAAACGAAAATGGACATCGACGCGACGCCAGATACAATCTTCGCTTTAGCGAGCTCGTAAAGCTCGTTCATCTGAGGCGTCATATTCGCGGGACGGTAAAAAAGCGATGGTCAGATATCGACGCCGATGAAACCTGCACACGTCGCTGAAATCCGATAAGATCGCCGAGACGCCCGTGTATAACGCTCCTCTCGGTATTTTCCACGCTTTTCTTGGCGCTTCCAAGCACCGGATACCGCATTTCCCTGTCTTTCCCGCTGGCACACCGGAAAAATAAATGTTTTAATTACGGTGAAGTTTATGCGAAAGTTTGTAGTAAAATTACGATAAAAGCTGATTGTTAAAGGAGAAGTTTACGAGGGTTGGCTCTGTGAGAATTTTAATAACATTTGTGTTTTTAATATATTTTCAGCGTTTTAGGAGGCAACGATAGCGAGTTGGTTACGATATTTCTTATTTCGGTTGGTAACGATATTTCTTATTTTTGCCGTTTTTTAAATAACGAAACGATTATCATCTGCGAGACAGATACATCGATCGCATCGACTCTTCTGCGAATTTTCATGAAATTTGCATTTTCATATGCTACGTTTCAGCAACGATACCAGAAAAAAAAATAAAAGAAAATCGCGCGAATAAGAAAACGTCAGATCTTGCTTCATTTTAATTACCTTTCATCTTTGTCAAAGAGAAAACGCGAAAAGGAATATATTGAATTGGGAGTTGGATATACCAATGGCAAAAGAAACATATCGAATTGGGAGTAGGATATACAACATTGGGAAAAGAAACACGAGATCGTAAATTCGTCGGGCCATCAAACGACACGAGACTTCAAATACTATTACCTCCTCGGACGAAATAAACCTACAGGGTATCCTGGTTCAAGATTACTGTCACAGACAAATATACTGGCAACGGAGTTCAAGAAAAAGAAGTCAGACCTGAACTATCCTAAGTGCAATTTAAACCTTCCTTACTTCTTCCATTCAATTTCACAGCTGCTTTAAATTATTGCAAAATATCCTTATAATCCTAAATATTCTTAGTATCCTAAAATATGCTTATTATCAGAGATCTTTCCATGCTGAAGCCGCACATTTAACGGGAAAACATCCTGTTGAGAATTGTGGATCTTTGAAGCCGAAATAATGTTATAGGAACACTAAATTTATACCGAGGATTAATATTAAAATAGGAACATATTTATTTCATGGACGATTTCTTATATATTCATCGATACACACTTGCACGCGTCTCAGCACTTTCTTCTATACCCGACTGTTAACCGACTGACTAGTTTACATTCCTTTGTTTTCGAGATGCTGCGACACACATACTTCCACACACTGATATTCACATACAAGTATCTCTACTACGCATTTAACCCAGTCCAACACAGAAAATTATACATATCTCAACACATCCAAATCTCTCGAAATTGCCGTCTGCAAAAACCTCTAAAGGTAAAAGGAAATGATTCGACGTAAATTACTAAACGAACTCAAACTTTGTTTCTTAAAATACCAATGTACGTCGTCGTTAAAATTGTCCATCGTCTTCGAAACGAAGGAACAGTCCAATAGACACGGACGGAAGGAAAGTACAGGAAAAATTTGCGGCGGATGGGTGCGCGCGAGGACGAAGGCGGACGAAGCGAGCGGCTGCACCGTCGTGTTTTTAACACCGGCGGCTCGATGTGTACGCACTGGGCGTATTCCACGGTGCAGTTAAATATTTCAGCAGACGCTGCCGCTAGAGAAGTAGCGATGCTCTCGCCTGGCAACGCAAATTGAGCCCCCGGGGGTATCGTCTTGCCGCAAGATTGGAGAGCGCCGCGAAGATGGCTCCTCGTCTCGAGGATATACGTTTAGCCGAGTCAACTATCGTCTTCTCTCGGCTTATTATTATCTTAGGAAGGAACCAGCCGTCGCGTAGATGCAATTAGCGGTTTCATTAGTCGGCCTCGTAACAGAACCGATTCGCCCCGAGATTGCCCCGGGTGTTTCTTGGTGCACGCCTAAGCGCACGAGACACCGGCACGATCGCAAGAAGCTTGCGGCCTTGTTTTTCACCGCGATGACGTTCCTGCTCGCGACTGTCCGTCTGATTTTAACGGGCAAATACTCGTTTACTTGCTAAGGTCGGTCGTCTGCTCGTCTGCTAAATTAGAAACTCGAAAGGAAATAGAAATGGAAGAGAAATTGCAATTTCCACGATTCGAATATCGACGACTCGATTTTGATATCGTTTCGCTGGTGTGTTCTGCGATGAAGCAGAATTTTGTAAATTGATTTGTCTAGAGAGAAAGAGGGTTTATACGTAGATAAGAGGAAATTGATGTTTTACGTGTTTCTCTATCGTTTGTTCCGATTGCGGATTTATTTGAGGCACGTCGAAGAATATTTCTCTCGACCTCGTACGCGATTAATTAGTAATTAATTAGTGGATGTGTGTAAGAGATTTTACGTATCGTTGATCTCGTTCTTAGTCGTTCCAGCTCCATCTTTCGGAAGAATGTAATTGATCGATCCATACGTGTGTGTCTCGTTGATATAAAGAATACAAATTCGTTATAATACGAAGAATCTTCTAATAGGCATGCGACAAATATTTGTTCTTTTAGATTCTAAGTTCTAACAACAATAATGTTAAAGTTCACAACCTCGAAACTCAGTTTCCTCAATTTGCAAACTAGCGGAGATAGAACAGTTGACAACTAGGGCGACGATATCACCAGTAGGAAGGACAGAAGAGCAAAACTAGCAGAATCAATTACACGTAGCAATCATCTTTGTATCATCTGATGTGTTTCTTCGCCCGATCGTTCGGTTGTTTGATCGTTGTCAACGAAAATCTTGAAACGATTTTAAAAATAGCTTCTTTTAATTCCGCTCTCTTCTATCGCTTGCAGCAAATTTAGCGGACGATGTTCAGACGCTAAACGATCGATAATCGGGAAAAATGTAACGTCACAACGATGACGAATATTTTTACTTTCTTCTTTTTCGTTCGCTTCGCGGAGAAAGGTACGTTTGAACGTTGGTATTCGAACCGTGCGATGTAAACCGTCAGATTCACGAAATTGCGAAATCCAGGAGAAGAAGAAAGATGATCGGACCTTTGTACGAAGTTCACTCACGTGCATCGTCGTTGTTGTGAAATAATTTTCAAGTCGATGCCACGTCGTAATTCAACGCGAGTTTCACCTGGAAAAATTCTGACGTGGATAGCTACCGGTTACCTTTCGAACGCCGCGTATCGCCGATCTGAAACTAAGAAAATCCCATACGTCGACGCGAGAGGATTATTTTTAAAAACGTTGGAATTTGTATTTGTTTGCAAATTTTCCTAGTAAAATATTGCTTCCACGTCCGATAATTTCTATACTCGGTATGCATCTCTGAAACTCTCAGTCTACTGAACTAAAAATAAATTGCAAAAACAAATAAAACGAGGGCGATGATAATCGAATTACGACGCGATACGATCGTTCGTTAGATCGTCAATTAAAAATTGTCATAAATTATCGAGATGGATCCCCGCTGTTCTGAATGGCTATATGCTAATTTAACGGAAACACGCCCGTTTCCGTTTATATACGTTGCAGCCACGTTCCACGCTTCAGTCACGTATCAGCGATATAAGTGGATTAATTATCTCGGAGAATATAATCGGCCAGTTAATTTCATTCGTCCGGGGCGGTTTAGCTACGTGACTACTACAAGTCAATGTGACCGAACATAAATATCGGAATAGGGTAATCGTGTCTCGTTTTGTTACGTCGTTCGTGGCCGGAAGCGCGGCAGTACGTTGACCAGGAACGTTTTCCTGTCTATTTTCGATCCTTCGTTTCTCCATATACTCCGGCCTGTGGAAAAATTCATTGAAGCAGCGTTTCACACGCAAGTAAAATTTATTAGTTAAAATCCTGCGAAATTCTATTTGCCGGGCATTCTCCCTGAACCGAAAGTGATACGGATATTGTAGACGATCTACCGGAACTGAAATGACGATAGGAGTTTAATTTGATGGGAGTTCGATGGAACATAAAGTCGAGAACCGCGGTATACGAGCGATGTAAAACGATCTAACTGTTCTGGCGATTTCTCGCTTTCGCTGAAATTCCTGAATTTTTCATATATTTTTACAGAGAAGCGTAACGTTCTTTATGCGAAATGTAATATTCTTTTACGCTGCTAATTAATATTATTTTATATTATAATTAGCTTCTCTCGCACCTTTCATCCTCCACGCGTTCCATTCACAAGATTTGCAACATTTTCTTCCCCAAGAAACGAATTTATTAATTGCGGTGTACACGAGCCGTATACGTGTAACGCGTTTTCGCCTTTGCCGCGCGGGAACTTGAGGACGAAAGTGTTGCATATTTTAAACCGTGTACACTGCGGTAAATCTCGTAGGTATCAGAATACGGATTACTTCGTGAATTCTTTTTTTATCTTTTCGTGAATTTTATTTATGCCTGCGCGCAGTTTAATTTTCCCGCCGCTTAAAAAATCCCTCGGTTTTTTCTGCTTATGAAAAAAAACGAACATCTTCTTTTACTCGTGCTTTATGCCAGACAAACGTAAATTAATCTGGAAAAACTCTATTTACCGTGAAATGGGTAATCGGATACACGGCGACCGACTACAAACGCGTGATTCTACTTGAATTATATCTCGTTTCGTCTCTTTTATGGTGAAACCTTTGTTATCGGAAAATCATACGACCCGGTCGTCTCTTAATTTGATTAAATTTATCGCAAAAAGACGTTACAAGTCACGTAAAAAAATTAAAAAATTCTTTCCCATCGATCAGAACGATCGTTTTTCCAGCTACATTTTTTTAGCTATTTTCCATGTATCCGCTGAATTAAAATTCCTCAAATTAAAAATTTCGTTGTCACGGGATCCTGATAAGCAATAAAATTACGCTGTGACGTAATTTTACGTCGACAACAGTCGACTGCGTCTTAAGGAGAGTCGTAATTTCGTGTCGGTGGTTGTTTAAACCACAAAAATATTCTATGAAAAAAATACTCGAAAGAAAAGAGAAATCTCATTGCTTTTCAAAAATATAATAAACCATCTTTCTATCTCTCTCTCTTTCGCCATAAAAAATTCCGTTTTTCCAAGTTGTTAAACAACCTATTTTCGTCGTACACGCACAGAACATACAGCAGCTTGTAGAGTTCGCTTTGATGCGTGTTCAACGTTGTGCATCTGACAGTATTACCGAATCAAACAGGTAAATTCACCCGATTACACGATCTTGTGTCTTCGAACGTGGGTTCCCGGGAAAGTGAACCGCAACAAGTACATCCGTGACGACAACGTGTTGGTAGCGATTTCACCGAGCCAAGACAACGCTGCAACTTGAGCAGAACCAAACTAATTGTAACACTTACGAACTTGAAACACTACCAAGCTGTGTACTTAAACGATCGGGGTAATATCACGAAGATTGCTCGAAAAATAACAACGAATGTTTAAGAATTTATAGATTGTAAGAGCTTAAACATTTACGTGCAATTACGATATACCTGGTGATAAATTTATTAAACGTATCTATGGAAGCAAATAAAGAAACGAGATTCGTTAGATTTCTGGCGTGACAGACTCTTAAATGGTTAAACGTTGATAAAACGGTTCTGTGATAACTCTAAAGATTAATAATTCATAACAATGTCATATAACAACGTTGGAGCGCGTTAAAAAATTGAACACGTTGAACTCGCTAGGGGAAATTCTCCTGTAATATATTTAATTTTATAACTTACATTCAATTTTTAATTTGACCAGCTAATTAGTAACGTAGTTAGCGAATTAAACTTTTCTACTGTTTAACTTCATTTCAACGAAAATTACCCGTCTATTTGCTACCATTTTACGAAGCCGCGTGTCACGTTCTATCGTATTTCGCTAAAATAAGCTCAACGATAAAACGCTTCAAATTCAAAGACTCATTGCAGTTCTATTTCTAATTTTTCCTTCGAACGATATTGTCCATATTAGGTCGACAACTAAGTGATTGCAGATTTTGTCAGTACCACCTAATGACAAGATCCGCAATCACTTGGTCGTCAACCCAATACAAACAGTATCGTTCGTAGGAAAAATTCATCGGCGTGGGACGCGGCCGAGAAGCTTCTACGCGTCACGTTATTAATCACTTTCCCGCGTCGATCCGTCACAAAACGGAATCTATTCGATGCATGCAGACTGTCCTCGAAAACCGTATTTTTCATCTCGCGCGCGTTGCCACGCGTTTCTGTTTTCTTTTCTTTTTTTGTCCGCACGAAAACAGAAGTTGTTCAAATTGTACAGCGGACTACGGATCGACGGTACACGACACGAAAAATAGGGAGAACCTGCGGTGCATACGGTAACTAGAAATCGCGATTACAACGTCCACTTGAATACGATATTTTATCTAGATCGCGCTGATGCAAATTTCCACCGTTTCGCCCTTTTGCCTATTACCGTGTTTGCTCTGTAAAATTGTGATATACAGCCTGTTCGCGTTATTAGTTGCCGCAGCTTTTTCCCCTTAGCCTTAAGCGGCTAATTATTCAGAAAAATGAAAGAAGACAAAGTTTCGCTGCTCTTTGTGTCGTCTTAGATAACAACATCGTTCGCTGGTCTCCATGTGTTCTATTTTACACGCTGGTTATACCCGTGACGCGTTTATATGACGCGCGATGAGCCTCATTTATTCCAGTCGTCTGACTGAAGTAGAAAAAAAATCGTGAGGGTAAGTTGCGAAAAATCTATAGCGTAACTCGTGTGTTCTTTTAATCGCGCAGAGGAAACAGGTGTCTCGCCAGGTATACGGCTGTAGCAGCCTTAAAATCGTCGTAATGGGTGATTCGTTTTCAAAGCGAACGCTGTTAAAGCGTTAGGTTTTAGCCGACGACGGTCGAGGGGCGGAGTAAGAAAGCTACGGCACGTATATCGTCCAACGACTATGGCTACGTGTTCTTTATCCCTGACTCAACCGTAACCCCGTAAAAAGGGTGGAGAGAAAAAAACAGGACGGCAGAAGGTTATCGATTTCTAGTTAACGCGAGTTACGGTATGATTCAGACTTTGCCGCGGTCTTCTCTATCGGTTCGTCTTTCTCCTTCTACGCTCCATCCGGCCTCCCTTTTTTCATTCGATAATTTCCGTTTCTATTACGTTTCCCTTTCGTTCTATTCGCGAGCATTTCCTTCGCTCCACGTATCCTTCGCTTTTGTCTTCCGGCATCTTTGTTTCGTTCTTAATTGCTTTTTCGACGTGATCGGTATCCACGTCGACGCTTCAATATCTTTTTAATTCGTAATACGAAGCTCTACCGCTGATTCGCGCGATCTTACATTCGTACAAAGGTGGAAGAATTTCTGGACGATTCCGCTGGTATTTTATCCGTGACCTCGCTACCGTGGCATTCCAGAATCTACGATTTCGACGTTACATATGTAACTGGAATTCCAAATTTTCGGAATCATAGAACTTTGAAGCGAATCGGCCAGGATCCTACGACTTTGACGCGATCCAACCGCGCGCGGTATTACGATTCCCAAGTTTCACGAATTCGGGCTGATTCATATCGAGTTTTACGATTCCAATTTCAACGCTATGACCTCTGCATCGTGAAACTCGAGAACCCACAATTTAACCGCTCGAAAGCCATACCGATCAACGCCATAAATAGAAAATCAGAAAAACACGGCCGTGTCGTAAACGTTATCGTTTGAAACTTATTTTTCAATTAATTATTTGCTCGTATCACCTTCTCACGACGAAGTTCTTAAAAATTCCACATCCATGTATCTGCGTAGTAAAATCGAGAAATTTGTCGAAACAACAATCGATTACTTTGTCTTTTGTAGAAGGTTAATGGCGACACAAGTTGAAACGATTGATTTAGTCCAGCGCATTTTCCATTCCATTCTTTCTTACTTAGTTCGAGATTTTCTGTGGATATCACGTCTTGTTCGCTTTATCCTTATCCGACATCTGTCCAGTTCGTATTTCACCTCTTTCTCTGTTTCCTTCGCCCGGTTTCTCTTCAAACTCTGCCTTCGTTCTCGTTTAACCACGTTTCACTCCGACCAACCGATATCCCTGCGTAGCGAATTGAAAACATCCATCATTTTATATCGAATGAAAAGAGCAGGTCAGACTGGCTGAGCCGGAAAATTCACTCGTCTGGCTGGCTCTGCCGATTCTCCAGATTTACCCTGTAAGAAGTATAATAAAAGAAAATACCCGATGTCGATCGTGTTACACGAGAATCAATTTCTAACCTGTTGATAAGCTTGCAGGCTCGAGGTGATATTTGACAAGCGAAAGGCACAGAGCGAACGTTTTACTTTAATTTGATCGGAATTTTTCGATTAAACGTTGTCTGTTTCATTATTACCAATCTCTCTCGTTTTTATTTGATTTTCCTGTCAAGTATAGTTAAACATATCTTTGCCACTTTCTCGCAACGCTTCGAAGATATTGATCGTCACTATGGCATTGGTTTGTTACGAAAATTCGTAGATTTATCAGTTTCTAAAAAGTTTATTCTTTCGATCTACCGTGTTGACCGCGGAATTTAATCTCAAAGATCCCTTACAGGATTCGCAGGTAAAATCAGGCAGTGACGAATGTACACATCGAACGCAGGCCAAATGCTGCTATTAAAAATTGTACGAAAATGGTAAAACAGAACGAGGAAGGACTACAATTCTTATTCGATAAAAAATTAACGATTCCAACGAAAAAACTAATAAAATTCAGAAAAAAGAAAAATTTAAGAAATTCGGTCGCTTTCCGCGTGGCATTTTTCAAAGCACAGTACCACGCAAAGTGGCACTTCGCATGTCGAGCACCGGTAACCTCACTCCTTACGGATTCCATTTTTTCAGCATGCGGCACATCTTCCGAGCGAACTTGCTTTCGATGGTATAGCTGGTATAAAACGCAGAACAATTCGCGCCAAAGAGAATAGCAAATAAACTTTTCTTTATAAAATACAGAATAGGTTCTCTGGAATGTCATTTATATTACTTTTTACTAAAATTCTGAGGTTTTATAGTAAATGGTAATTCTTTTATTGCGCACGGCGAGTATACGCGTCAACCGCGGCGAAATAAAATTTTGAATCGACGCGTATACGCGTCGAACGCAGTTAACTAGCTAAAATACCTGTAGTCTTCGAGTAGCATCGAAATTAGTATACCGACAAAAATAGATTTATCTCGTTTCTCTCGCGTGGTCCTTATGCAAAAATGGACACGCGAGCGAAACACAATATGAATAGGTAAACAGCAAAAATCGAATTTTCCTCGATATAGTGATAGGATTGATCGTTAACGAAATTGAAAATTTGAAAAAAAGAAAAACAATGAGATCAGTGTAATTATTCGATATTAGATGATATTAGACATGGACGATGTAAGAACGTGGTTGTAACGTAGATCAGCATCAGAGTACACGTCAAATTGAATTGGATAAACGCTTATGTACTAGTTTAGCGCAAATAGAAACGATGTTTGTCTTACATTATCTTAGCCACATTTGCATTCTTATTAAATGCACCACTCGGACGACAAACACGTACACAGCGAATGAATACAAATGATCGCATTAATTTTTTCCTACGTCGCTGGTTATCTATATAGGCAGAGTCGCCGAACGACTGTCCGACATTCGTTTCAAACGCGATATCACCCATTTAGACGTGTCTTTTATCTCGTTCGACCGTGTCTCTTCCAACTTATGCTAACGTCTAGTAAGCCAATCGCATCTAATAGTTACGAACGATCTATAAAACAGGCTGTTTACATTCTCGTTTATTCTCGTTACAAGTTACGTGCTGAGAATCTTGATTCTCGGTTTTTATGAAAAATATTAAAAGAGAGAGAAAATAAGAACAGGGAAAAACATGATGAAATTTTTATTCAAAGTATGTATGTTGTTCCTGTTTGATATTAATATTTATGAAACGGTTTCAAGTAAACGCCGTTCTCTCTGCAGTTGCTGTCTATCGAATTAGGGCCGCTCAGAGCTTTCAATATTTTCCATTTTTCTATAATAAAATTGATGCGTGAATTCTAATAGCAAAGTTAATTATTAAAGTAATATACGTAAACGTGTTAATAATTCATCTCCTTTCCATTACACGTCATATTCTTTCCGATTTTCTTCATATACTTGATACATCCATATCGTATATTTTATGTTCCTATTATTTTCCTAAACGTTCTAAATTTTTATCTTCAAATCGACGACTAACAACGTTAACTGCTAATTCTAACCGAGTGAAAAATCTAAAAGGGAAATGAATCTATTAGCTTTTTCGTACCGCCTCCACACACACACACGCACACACGCACACACACACTACGATAATGTGAATTCGACGAGTTCGAGTTCGAATTCGCATAATTAACGACCCGAAATGTTCAGGCACGTACACACAGCTGTCGAAACATCGACCACACCGTATGGCAATGTCCTCTGTTCGATACTAGAGGAACGAAACGAAAGTTTTACAGCTTCTGGAACTCTATTTATATTTAGCATATGTAACGCATAAATCTGTACGAAATTTGCAAGCTTAAATTAAACAAAAAGAAGAACTGTAAAATCATTTTTTGCGAAGTGGTAGAAAATCGAACCGTTAGATGGAATTTGCACTTGTGTCGTTAAACGGAATTCGGTTACGACTACTCGAATTACGTGGACCACTTTCATAATCACCGGCACATCTCTTTCTATGATCTATACATTGCAGGTACAGTAGAATCTCGATTATGCGATCTCGTGACGTGGAACTCAGAACTTACCACGAACAATGGGAAACTCGAATGAAACACGGAAATGTCCACGTTGATAAGTCGTGCGCTAGAGTGGTAAAAAACATTTTTGATAACGCGATATTGCATACCTATTCGAGTTTCATTGTCTATTCGTCAGTTGGATCGATCGTTTTAATAATACTATTTACGTTAAACTTTCGAGAAAGAATAAAGTTAGGATAAAGTTCGATACACGTCGGATAACAGGGAACTTCGTTTAAGCAGGACTTTTGCTTCTTTCGTTTTTTAATCACGCCTAATCTATCTTCCATATCCTTATCGTGCTTCTTTCATTCGCGTTACCGCGAAAAATTACACAGCGTAAATGCGTCGCGTTTCCAGTCGATCGACTCCCGGCCGCGACTCGACGAATACGAAAAAATCGGCTGTTTATCGAATCCGACGTTTAATCCGGTGAATACGTCGCTTTCTTGGTTTTCCGCTCTCGCGTTCCCTTGTTTTCATCGGGGCCGAATGAACCAGCCTGTAAGAACATCCGACGGAAATGAAAATACCGGTGGTATTGACCGGGGGGTTACTGGCGCTCCCCGGGGGCTGCGATACAATCAGCCACAAACGGAGTAATTTCTGTTTGCCCTTAGAATTCGTTTCCGATGGGTAAACTAGCTTCCATGCGAATCCCACCGAGTAACGAACGTTTTCAGCGTTTTCATTCGGAATCACCGCGGCGTCTATGTATCACCGTGTGTATAGCCGCGTACAAAAGTTTCCACGTCGATAAAAACTTTGGAATCGTCGACGATCTTCCGACGCGAGATTCCGCCGATCAGCGAACGCGCCGGGTGTTTCGAACGAGAAACGACGGATTAATTATTCTAAACGTTCACATTTGGCATCGAACATGCACCCTACGGACGTTTCCAGTTACGTGGCAGCATTTGAAATATTCAAGCTGATGGTAAATAGATATCGCATTAGTTGCTATTAATTTGTATCGTCAGTTCGTATTAATCGGTGAGGTAGTTTATCAAGCCAGGCTACTTTATAACACGTGGCACGCGATTCATGCGTCGAGTATACGTAACACAGGCGATTTACACGGTTTATATTTAGCGAAGTTGCTCCCATGTTAGTTAGTTTTACGCTCGTAGTAATTCAGAATGATAAACCGGCGCAATGTGACTGGAATTTTTAAGAGATTGCCAATTATACCGTAACATAAGTTTGCGTTTAGGTGAACGATAGTCGTTTCGAATAGTTTTTACAATGAGATAAGCAACCGCGCGTTGTTGCTACAGCACAGACTTGGTGGTCAGATACGGACAAGTCGACAACAAAATCGAATAGAATTACGTATTTGCGTGAATTTTGTCCATTGCATTTGGCGTGTTCGATGCAGCCACGAAGCAACGAAGATCTCTGCGCGTTACCACGCGCACCTTCTACGATTATCCAAAATTATCGAACAACTAGAAAACGTACATTAAACTTATCGAATAATTTAGTTTAGTCGTCGATCGTCGCGTCTCTAATCTACAAAATACTTCAAATGCTATTTCGCTATTTCTCTCTTTGTCGATGTTAATCGAATCTTGATACGAGACACGATATTTCGCTCGTTCTACCGAGAGCTGACCTACTACTTTCATCGAATACTACGCGTCCATAGCTCTGCTATCCCCACGGATACTCGACAATGGAAACAGACACAAAGTCGTAAATACTTTGGTCATCGATCACGATTACATCTCGAAGTCATTTCGATCGCCCAACTTCGTTGCTATTTGCTTTTAACGATAGCACTTTTGCAAATAAAAAGGAAACAGGATGAAGGATTGATAATTCAACCGGCGTTTCCCCGTTTATTCCTAAATTCAACGAGTTAATTGCATTTTCCTATCGGGTTGTCGGAAACATTTGTCAAGGAGAACTCAGACATTTCGCTATACGTGGCCTCGCGTAAATTTCGTCCCTTTCTGGAAAATTTGTCAACGTTTTCGACGATCGGTCCCTTCGATTTCCGGACTCTTAGATTATTCGACTCGTTCGATATTACCGTTAGCTTCTCCGCGATTAAACGACCATAAGTCGGAACGAGCGTGTTGAATTAGATGAGAATCAGATGATTAGACGGAAGATGGAAATTGTTAAATCGTAGCTGTTTCGTGGAAAACGAAATCTCAGGCAATCTTGAGAGAGAGAGAAATTAATAGAGACACGAAACCGGGCGAGTTAGCCAAGAGGTCGGAATTATTGAAAATGCAATTAGGATATCTCGTTTAAAACGTGTTTGACGTGGGATTAATTTTGGAGCGAGTACCCGGTGTCAGTGTTTAAGCGGCAGTATTTAAACTACGACACTGTGTGAACGGTAATTAATCGTAGATACGGAATTTTGAATAATCTGACCGTAAATTTCACGGATACAGGTGTCGTTGTTACGTTCACAAACTTTGACCGTTGCAATCTCGTAATTGAGGTCAATGGTATCACGGAATTATTTTCCAATAAAATTTATTTGCCCGAAATTTAATCAAATATCGTTGTTTTCGATGTACACGCTAGAAAATAAATGAATTTTTAGAAATTTCGAATTTACGCTCCGGCTATTATTCGCGAAAATATTTTCCGTCCACGAGTGCGTCAATGCTTAAACTTAATTGATTTATCGCGAATGTGATTCCCACAACGAGTTAAATTTGCACGGGCGAGGACACGAGTTACGCGATTAAACATAAATCTTACTTTTCTGTCTTTTTATCGGAAATTTGATAAAATTACGGAAAAGCGTTCTTCTTCCAGTTCTTTTTCTAGTTTCAAGCTACGAAATCTCCGTGATGTTTGAATTTGCGTTAGAATCGTGATCGTATCGTAACAGCTGCGCAACGTCTAAATCCCTAACGTCGATCCACAGTGTGGAACTCCGATTCGCAATCTTGAGAACTGTTTGATCTCTCGAAATCTCTGTAATTAATTATAAGGGACTAAATTCTAACGCCTGGCTGGAAATCGAGATAGCCCCAACTTAGCTTGAATTACAATCAGGAATATCGGAGTACCTGAAGCTACAGGCCACGCTGCTGCTGTGTACTCGAATAGGAAACTCGTTAACAGACTTCAATTTTGACACGCACTGTCTACCTTGATTCGTAGTCTGACATTTCCATTCTGAACTTGGCGATCTCTCTTCCCTGGTATTCAACACGAATCGAAAGAAACGACCAATATATTCGAACATCGTCGTTCAAGAGCGACGCGTTTATTAAATTTTCTCCGATCGTAAATAACGCGTATTTTATCCACATGCCACATCTTTTTTTTTCTTTTTTATTATTTAATTTGCACTTTACAATTTGTCCGGCTGGACATTTGGTAAATTTGTCTAATTTAATTGCTAAATAACACGTGGGTGGCTATCCCCAGCGGAATACCATCTTCGAGTTTGACCATTTTATTTCTTTAGTGAGGTTTAGTGGGGTATTTTCTTTTTAGTCTTCTTTCTATGAGAGTTTTGCTCGCTTCAGCAGCCAGCTGGTTTGGATTTGTTACCGTTCTTTCCTTGTATTTCTGCGTACCTGACGATTTCTTCTATGATCGTTGGTATTTTTAAGTTCTTTTTTATCATTTAATTTGCACTTTACAAGTTGTCTAGCTGGACATTTGGTAAATTTGTCTAATTTAATTGCTAAATAACACGTGGGTGGCTATCCCCAGCGGGATACCATCTTCGAGTTTGACCATTTTATTTCTTTAGTGAGGTTTAGTGGGGTGTTTTCTCTTTAGTCTTCTTTCTACGAGAGTTTTGCTCGCTTCAGCAGCCAGCTAATGCCAAATAATGTCAGATAATGCTTAGAAGCTACGCGAACATGTAAATAAAATAATTTGTTCCTTTGTCGAAGTACGGAAAATCCATTCCATTTGCAGATTGCTAGATATTTCACAGAAGCTCGCGTTACTATACGATCGGAAGAAGCGAAATTTGTCATTGCTATACAGGTACCGGAGCTTCTTCGAACTTTACAAAATTAAGCAGAATCAAGGTATCGAAAAACAAAAGAAGATAACGTAAATTGACCGATCGAAGGTTACAAACGAGACGTCAAGTTAACCCTTTGCACTCCGAATTGTATTTCAATTTCGTTAGCAGCAGCTGCCAACGCTTTTAAGTGTTTTATTTGAAATTTATTTTAACTAAAAAAATAAGACAATTGAAATAAATAAAGGAAGAAAGAAATTCACTTAAATACCAGTTTTATTCACACTATTCTTGTATTTTGTAATTTTTAAGTGTATGGCATATCTTGAAACAATTCCCAGGATACAATCCTGGTTTTCTTCCGCACGTCTCACAAAGAAGATGGCACTGAAAGAATGTCGAGAAGGACTCGACAATGGAGTTCCTGAGATAAAAACTGTCACACTCGACATAAGAATTCAAAGGATTAACGCGATGTTGGTTGCCGATAGCTTGAGGATAAACTCTTATGAATTTAATAAATCGCGTTCGATCTTTCGATTAACGTCAATGAACTCTGGCCGAAGATGTGGGCTTCGCGCTCGCAAGAAATTACTTTTAGCCTCGGAAGTTCGATCGGCGATGAACCGTAACTGTTACGTGGGAGTAGTGAAAGTTACAAAACCGAAACCATTGAATTTAATTACACATCCCCTTGGACCATTCGTTTCAAAAGCGTCACTGCCTACGCTCCCTGGCACTCAAGAACCTGCGGGGGTAATTTGCTACACGCATTACCTAAACCGTGTAGGAGGCGGATGAAATTTTCCAGAGCCTCGTAAAACGAACTTTAATTATAAACCAAACTCCTTTCGTTATTTATCGTCGAAGCCTACGATGCTGGTACCGATATCGTTTCGTTTTTATTTATTTCCAATGAAACTTCCAAGACTTTGAATACGAAAATTCGTAAATTTCGGAAAACGCGACTGTGGTTAACAAACGACACGCGTTATATCGATAACGTGATATCGTATCTAGCTATGTCGTGCTTTTTAAGTTCCAAGGGAACCGTTTATGAAAATCTACCTATAGTTAAACGATTAAAGCGATGAAAACATGGTAACGTGTCTCTCATCGCGAAACCTTGGTAAATAGAAAAAAGAAATATAAAAAGGAACATCGATATAGAACAATTGCAGAGGCACGAGATCCTCAGAGTACAGAGATTCGAGTCACACGACCAGCGCTATTCCATCCGATAATTCGGCGACGTCTTCTCCAACGACGTTAACTCGCACAAGTTGAATAATTGGAATGCGAGAGACGCGATGCAGCCGCTTACGAAATATTACGTGTTCTCTGTCTGTTTGAAACTGCATTGTACCGACGTACCCAGCTTGCCGGTTTTCCTCGCGCGATCGCCGTCGTAAATTCACCGCGCTTTGGTTAATTCGCGGACCAATGAATGTCGTCGCGATTATACGAACGTGACCTGAAATACCACGGCCACCGGAAAACAATTTCTTAATTGCGAACTATTAAAACTAGTTTAGTTGGTTATGTGACGGCTGGCCGGCCGGAACTCGGGAATTTGCGATTAAACGTTGAAAGGACTGAATGAAGTGGAATTAGCGGCCGTCGACCACCGTTTTGCACGCGATTCTTCAAACCGTTCCATCGGTTGGACGCGGGTCAAGACGCGACCAGACGAAAGAGACTCGTTGTTTCCGCATGCGAAACGATCTCTGGATGTGCCCCGGAAGGATGTTGCAAGTAAATTCAGCATTGAAAAGGCCGCTGTAATTCGCGGAGAAACGTCGAACCACGTTGCAGAATACAATCTCTGGTGAATATAAACCGCGAGAGCCGCTCTGTAGCAGCCTTTGAACGATCCTGTGCAGCAAACAAGTACCAAAGGAAAGGGAATACGAGTGCGATAAAATGAATATAACAAGTTCTTCGATAATGGCTTTCATAACGTTTGCTTTGCGTCGATTCGTGGATGCGTGGCTGGTACAATAGCGCGGGACGAGCGTTGTGCGATTTACAGAATCGACAGAACATGATAATTATATTAGTTGCGTTATTTTTCTTACTTCTGTTAATGCTATCTGCCACAACATGAAGCAGCATCTGGTGGGGGATTAAGAGATACAGCGCGAAAGGGAGGAAGCAAACAGATGAGAAAAAAAGCACAAGGGAAAAAGAAAGATGCACAGAGGAATGGAGAAAGGAAGGAACGAGAGAAAGGAAGGAAAACCATTAGACCTGGCTGCTCGTCCCAGGGTTTAAATAAGAATGAGCCAATGCCTGCCCGAGATAGCACTTTTACAACTTTCTCTCTGTTCTTTCTATTTCATTCTTCTGTTCGTTCGTTTCTTTCTATTTATCGTTCTTTCTATTTCTCAACTTGAAAGTATATGGGAACTTTATATCTTTCGGTGTCGTAATACCTATACCGTGTCATAATGTTTTATAACAGTTTTCACGGCCTCTTGATTTTGTCGAAAACCTTCGCTTCTGCCCGTTTAATAACCTACGAACGTTGTCATACGGGAAACGTAATGGAAATAACATTCCATTAACATATCGCGTTATACGCTAAAAGGCAGCGTTACGCTCGATACTTCGTTTCAAACGGCACAGTGTTTTGTAATGACCGACGTATCGCCGAAAATCAAACAAAAGCCGTTCCATTGATTTATCGTAAAAATATACGATACTGTGTATATTCGATGTTCATACGTGTACGTATCTGAAATCCGAAAGTGATTTGTAAAGTAAAAAATGGTTTGCAAATATAAAAATTCCTTGCAATAATTGGCAAAATTTGAGTACGATTGCTATTAAGAAACGAGCGTTAAAAACGTTCCAAGAGATTTTCACTCTGTTAACCACGAAGAACGTTGGGATTTATCCTTATCCTGTTCTCAAATGTGCCCACTTTCCTTGCTTCGATGGAAATGACGACTGTTCCACTCGTCTGACTAGTTAGAATTGCTATTCTACTTGTTCGACGAACCACAACCGACGCGTCTCTTGTCTGACCAAGCGAGAACCTATTCTACTTGCTCGACTGGTTACGTCTTATTCTACATGTCTGCCTACAGGCGGATCTGTTCTATTATCTTGCAGCTATGTATTATTGGTCGTACGACAGTGAAGAATAGGAATAACATCCCGTGATTTCGATGAGAAATTTCGACGAGGAAAAACTTCTTTACGCATGAACGTTGATTTTCATTTCATACGTTTGTTCTATTCTTTTTCTTTTTTTTTTTCTTTTTTACTCTTCTGTATTCTTCAATATATCTTGTATATTTATTCGTTCTTACGTTTTCAACGATATAGGATATAAGATCCGTCAGAACAGTGCCTCGATATTTCGCTTAATTCGTAGCTTCTGCAAAATAATTCTTGCGCCAATTACAAGCCACAAACCATGTTTCGTTATAAATAAAAATGAATTTTTCATCGGACTCGGGCTTATCTATTGCGTATTTTATACGTTCTAGATTGCTACGTGTCTGGATGGCTACTATCACGATACTAAGATATCATTGAGTGGCTCTGACCAAACTAGATCGCAAGCTAACTGTAGAATTCTGGTCACAACAATCCCGTACTCGGATGTTACATGGAAACGTGCACTTCGCGTGGAAACACTATACATCCGTTAGAATCCAAAATAACTTAATCCCACGAGTGTTGGCGGAAGATAAATTACGTATAGAGAGAAGTTGAGAGGAGATTACAGATACGAATATTACAAAAACAACAGCTCCGTGAATTCGCTTCTTTTTTTTCTATTGACATATGTATAATTTTCTGTGCTAGATTAGGTTAGCTGCGTAGTAGTGATACTTGTATGTGAATATCAGTGTGTGCAAACAAAGGAATGTAAACTATTCAGTTAACAGTCTGATATGGAAGAAAGTGCTGAGACGCGTGCAAGTGTGTATCGATATCTTTGAAATCGTTCATCAAATAAATATATAACTATTCTGATATAAATTCCAAGTGTAAATTTAGTGTTCCTATACGATTATTTCGGCTATTAGGATCCAAAATTCTCAACATTGACAAACTTGCTTCAGTTGCGCGAAACATTTTCGAAACACGTGTGCGTATTTCGAAACTTCTCGAAGGAACAAACACGCGATAGCCCTGGTACGGACGTTGTTATCCAGCCTTTATTTCTACTCGGCCGTGCCACGTATTTGCCGCGTAGTTTATCGCAAACGGATTTCACATGGCGGATAAACAAAAAGCCGGAATATACGAGCGTCGACGGTGCAAACACACGGCAAACTTCGACCAGTCCGGCTATAGAGCAGCGCGCTTGTAATTTCACGCAATTCGACGAGTTTTATGTCGCGGCCACGTCGAAAGAGCACGAAATTGTCGACGTGCTTCACCTCGCGCCACAGAGGCCTGTAATTGTCGTTCGAACGCCCTTCCACGTCTCTGTAATTTGACGTTGTTAAACCATCCGACGCGACCTCGTCGTCGAGTCTCGAACGGAAGGATTAAAGCGACGAAAGTCCGCAAAGAGGGCTGAAATCGTCGCCAACAACGCAAACGAAAAACCTTTTGTCTGACGCGATCGTTTACTTGTACCAGCTGCTCGGGCTATCGTTATTTCTTACGAATAACGCGCAGCGATTAAACGCTTAACGTTCAAACCGCCGAACAGATTAAACAGCCAATTTATAATTTTACGTTGGACAAGGGTGCAATTTTAAAAATTCGAATAACTTTCCTTCTTCGATATTCGTCGGTGATCCTAACGTTGACCATTTGCTATAAAACCCTTTTACGAGCATGCAAGGTATGGCACGAATCAGTCGTCGTGCGATTTCAGATAATTTTTATAGTTTAATAAAAAAATTTTGCGACCTCTACTAAACCTACGTTCGCGATAAATGTCTGGCAAATTCCGATATTACGTATGTCGTCAAATTTATTCGAAGCTTTATCAGCGGCCGAAATAATGGTACCTCGTTATAACGCTAATGGTATTTCAGAAAGTTTCGTACAGCGCATATAATATTATCATAAAAATTTTCTACGATGGACGTACGTAGATGATTTCGCGAATCGCTACGGTTCTCTGAACGATAAACGTATGTTGGTTAATAAATAATAATAAACGTTGGTGCGTTAATCAGTCAGATGTTTCTGGCGAGTATACTCGTCACGAAGAAATTTCGCGTTACGACTAGCCCTGTCGGTAATGAAATTAAAAAGTAAAACAGTCATTTCGTTGCCACTTAATTCTATATTATAACAGCCATACTCTGTGTTTGACGAGTATGCTCGTCGTCGTTTACTTTTTGCGACATATTTCAGGTACACGCTGTTCAAAGCTTTCAAAGAGGTCGCGACAGCTAACCGGTTAACGCTTTAAATTCGACGGAATTTTGATACGAAACGAGAAATATAAAGAAGAAAAACAGCAGCAATGTTTTTCATTATCGCAACTTGCAAACAAAACTACCGAATGCCAAATTCAAACGAAGCAAAGCAAAATTGTATTAGCTAAGCGTATTCGATTTCGTAATTCGTCGTCACTTTCCCGTCAATTTTTACTCAAAACGTCCAAACAAGCAATTCTTACCGTCTTCCTACGTTTCTCTACATTCCGTTTCAATCTCTCATTTATTCGCCATGTTACTGGCTAAACGAGAGAAAAGAAGACATCGCGCGAAAACACTGGCAATTTTCTTTTTCTTCGTCCTACGTATAAAAGCAGAGCGCCTTAAGTCGATGGAAATTTGAAGCGTAGCAAAGAAGCAGAGTAAGAAACGTATCGCGTGAATGATATCGTTAAATAATAAGCGTAACAGTCGAACAGAGATCGTTTACCGGCAGCAACAAAAGTTGACGTAACTCGATTCGCATGAAAATTTTAGCCCGCGTCGTTCTGTGTAGCCGGTCGATCGATTTCAATCAATCGATCCCAGGATTCGCGTAACGGTTCGATTTCGTGAGCGGTCGAGTGGATAGAGTTCGGTTATAGCTTATCGAAAGTTCGATTTCCTGGCTGTGCGATGCTAATACTCGTCGAACAGCCGTGGCAAGATGGCGAGCTCGAAAAGGTGTTCCGGATTCATCGAGTTATCCCGCTTGGGTAATTTTCTCATTACGCCACGGAAAATTACGCGAAATTCTCAGCCGCCCCGGCGAGTAAGAGAAATTTTATGGGCTTCCAGCACCGGCATCCACCACCAATTTCAATTCTCCTTCACCCACGTGGATAATATCTGTCACGCGAATTGCCGCGTATACCTTGCGCCGTCCGAAAAGTTTCCCGGCTCTGCGAATGTATATCGTGAACTACACGCTCCACTTCGCCAGCCATTACGTAACCTTTGGAACAGTGTTCTGGCAACTGCCACAGACTTATCTCGCACTCTTCCGCTTTTTAAAGAGAAGATACACTTCGAGGGAGACGGCCGACGCGCCTTGTTATCTTCGTACAATTTTCCTGGTGAATCGATCCGCCTGCGACGTACCAAAAATATTCGCGCACTATCGCATTTGTCGCTCCGGTGCATATGAAATTTCGAAATAAATTCCGGAATAATTCTACCGAATCGCTGTTACGATCTTCTCGCCGCATTCTCTAGCGTCGATCGAGAGTTAATTATTCCCTTTGGAACCGGAAGCACGGCGTGGATTCCTCCCGTATGGAAATAAAATGAAAAAGAATTGGAACGAGGGAAACGGAATAAGGTGAAAAGTTTACTCGTCGAACGAATAAAAAAGAACACAGACAGCCGGAACGTGGAACATTAGCCCGATGTCGTTTGCGGGATCCATAACGATCGCGTTTCTGTCGCTTAACGATGGGATCGGGTGCACGTTGGCGCCTCGTTTGACACCTTACGCTGCTTTCAAACGTCAGTCCTTTCAGAGGATCTTCTCACTCCGGGGCTATACAACGCCGATCTTTTGGTCTGTTCAGGGATACCAGACAGCTTGATGGTAATTCGCAAACCTCTAAGGAGGGAAGGCTGCAAGGGTCGCGCTGGAACAGGCATCCTACGTGCGTTGATCCTTTGAGGTCGACAATCCTAAATGGCAGACAAACGGAGAATTAATGTTGTCTGTGCGATTACGGAATCTCGACCGACTGTAAGACGCAGATTGTCAATACCGCGGCGGTATTTTTTGAAACGAAACGCGTCTTTTGTGCAGCTCGATGAGAATAATCGAATAAAAAGCTTTTTAGCTTGGTCGCGGCGATTCGTCGAGGATGCAGAATGGAATTTGGGAAAAAGTAGCGGATTGACAAAACGATGTGCGAATTCCAGGGAACAAGGTTGATGGATGGTATTGTAGAACGTAGTTATTCTTCGCCGTGCTTCCATTCTCGTTGCTTTGTCATTGTTATCCATTATTAATCTTTTTTCATACGGTTTTATGGGGATTCGCACAATGGAGAGAAAATACGCGAAAGAATTCGCTGCGAACTTTAGCTGCATCGTTAAATATCGCGGCTGGTAATCTGAAAATTCCCTTCGTTCTTTCCCCTGTCGTTTGCATAAACCAAATGCCCGTTTTAATTGCAACAGTCGCGTTTCAGTGGATCAGAAAAGGACGCGTAAGAGATAATTTCTTAACACGTTCGAAGATTCAAACGTCAACTAAAGAATACAAAATGTGGGTTAAATATTCCTATACGCGGACCGATTTGTAGCAACGGTATGTAGATCGTAGGAAAATGTACCAAATAATATCTCTTCGTCGAACCACGGTTCTCTTGCAAACTCTCTCTCTCTCTCTCTCTTCCTCTCTCTCTCTATAAAGAGAGGGTACTTGGGCCACGTTTATAGAAATTTGTTTCGACAATCGAAACGCGTTGAAAAGGAGAAAAGCGCGAACGAAAAGCGCCACGATTGAATTGGTATTCGTACAAAGGGTGGAAATTGTACTTGAAACTTGAAATGCTATTGAACGAGGCTCGATATTT